>NW_026555794.1:0-49748 GCF_029017545.1 Prosopis cineraria | reverse complement strand
ATTCAGTAAAGTCCGTAGTTAGTCACAATCCATGTTCTGGTTAGAGCGTTAAAAGAGATTAATTAAGTATCAATAATGAACTAGAAGGATATCACCTTCAGGAGCAAGATAAATCCTTTGAATGTCACCGTATGGAGAGAGAATACGCCGAAGCTTTAGATGGTCCATATGCGGGGGAATCCGACTCAAATAGCAGACACCACGCTTATCGGCCTTCTCTGCCTCCTTCAACAACCGCTTCTTTATTTTTTTTTTTGGCACCCGTTTTCTCATCATAGGAATGTGAACCGGTTTCCTTCGAAGCATTAATCTCCTTTTCCTCCAGCGCAACCCAGAGTTACCCTCCAAAAGTTTCTTCTTCCTCTTCCTCTTTATTTGGGGACTTACAGCAACTTCCTCTTCTTCACCGTAAATTGGAGAGGCCTCGCGTTGAAGAGTCTCATCATCGGCCTGGAGATGTTCTCCCAGGGTTTCCGAACTGGAAGCTTCCTTCGATTTTCGCTTTTTCATTTTAGGAACGAATAATGAATTTTAAGTGCAAGAGCAGGGGAGAAAGTGGATTTCAATTTTCAATCAGAAAATACGTGCACGAAAATACAGGAGGGAGGGAGAAGTGAGTGTTCGTGAGTCTCTTTGCGTATGTCAGGGTTCTTAAGCCGACTGCGGAAGTGGAAGCTGGTGGTGAGGAGGAAGCATTGTATTAAAACTCAGACCGGACAACGAAACGAAAATGTCAGCGGGCCACATATCTCATGGTTCAACCGGCGGTCGAACTTGTAACCTAATAATTTGGAAAAAAAAAAAAACACACACACACTACATCAAGTTATTAATACAACACCACCACAAATTCACAATATGTTCTAGTTGCCAGCACAATAACCCCACAACATGTAAAACAATTTGTGTAGATGCAGCGGAAATTTTCTTTCTACAATGGAAGTTGGTGATAATGTAGCATCGCCCTTCTTAAAGACAAACACCCCTTTAATGCATAAAAGCTATCAGAACATTAAAAATAAACTGAAGCTAATTTTGGTAGCATTCAGAACCAAAGATCACAAGATCAATCAAATGGCCACGCAATCGGATTGAATAATTTTTCAAATAGCAGAGAAAAAGAAGAGAAGCATCGCGAAGAATCTAACCTGGAAGTGGGAGGATAAGACGAAGATGAGAAGGGTGAAGGAGGAAACGAAGGTGAGAGAAGAGTGAAGAACGTAAACGTCGATCGATGCTGAGCTTAGTGAAGAGTGAAGAAGACGAAGACGAACTCGAGTCGAGCTCCCACTCCCAGTCTGCTACTCTGCCACCGTTGAAGAAGACGAAGAATGAAGAAGGGCGGAATAGAAAGAAGGCCGATCGACGCCGACCCAGAGTTGAGACTGAGTGATGCGTTGCTGAGACGGCGAGGGTGAGACCCAAGGCCTGGAGGCAAACAAGGGAGAGGGAGAGCGACTGCGAAGACGAGGGGGAGAGGCCCGGTTCAAAGCAGGGTTTTCCAATTTTTCAAATACCAATTTTGCCCCTTCAAAGACCTGCCCACCCACAAATGTCCGTTCCGGGTTCCGTTATTTCCCGGCTCTTTAAAACCAGCCCGGTTCAAAGCAGGTCAATTGGGCCAAATGGTTTAACCAAATTATTTTCTTTCCGGTGACGGTTCAGTCATCCGGACCGGTCCATGCGTTTTGTTGGGGAAAAATAAATGCAATTTCTCTCTCTCTCTCTCTGTCTTCTTTTTCTTTTGCCTGAATTTTTTTGGTCATTCACATAGCTGTTCCTTTTTTATTGGGCCCCTGTTTAGCCCTTTCGAAGTTTCCAGGCCAAATCCTTGGACAATTTGCAGTGCCTCATGTTGTTGATCCCCGGATGTATTATCACAATGTCTCCATCTGATCTCTTTTAGATATATAGCCCTGGCAAAATCAACAAAATGGGCAAGCATTTCACCAAGTCCATTAAAAAAAATTAATTTCAACTAAGATCAGATTTTCAAAATCGTAGTTAATTGAGTTATAAAGAGAAAGGAGAATAACATATAAGTCCAAGAAAACTAATTAATTCAAATAAAATCCCAACCAATTTCAAATCACTAATCTTTAAAAATTTATAAATTTAACTCTCAATTTTACAATTTTATTATAATAAAATTTATAACTTATATATCAAATTTTAAAATAATTGAAAAATAAATAAATTTTTTTTTTAGACTTTAAAATGTAAATTATAAATTCATCACAATAAAATAATAAATTTAAAAATTAAATCTGCAAATTCCTAAAATTTAACACTTTAAAATTAATTAAGACTTAATTTAAATTAATTGATCCCCTTGAAACCTATCTATTATTCTCCCTAAAGAAAACATTAGATTAAATCATAGCTAATTTTCAAAATTATCAAGAAACTACCCAATATTACAAATGAAATTTCAACGGATTTAACCGTGAACGAAGTCAAGGGATTAACCCAGTAATCGAGGCACTATTGAGTAAACGAAATTGTTGGAGACCTTTTAAATCATCTTCACACCGGAACAAATTTATACACCTGGATCCCAATCAAAAAGACGTCTTCCATCAAATTAGTTAGCCGATCATATACCTTCAAATTGGAAAAAAATAAAAATACGAAACTCACGCTACCTGATGTCAACTATCAGATGATGAAACAAAGTTATTCCATATCAAGATAGAGTCTCCCAGTAAATATTAGGAGGAAGAGCTTATCTTAGTTTTCTCTAAATGAATACTTGAAGTGCCTGCGTTCATTGGAAAGTCTACATGACACCCTAGGGTCAACCCATCCAAGCCCCACGCTAGCTCAAGCATCAATTGGATGAACCATTTTACCATTTCTGGATTCTCTCGTCAAATACGTCCAGAAACATCTAGCAGAACTCGTTACAATCAAGCAAGAGTGGTGATCTATCCAGCTTGTGGTGTCCTCGGACCGAATCTTCCGCGGAGGTTATCACAAGTTCTGGACACCAAAAGAAGTCTGGGATCGTCTTCAGGAATCTCACGTTCCTACATGCCAAACAACAAATAAGGATTCAGTTTACATGTAAGACAGCTAAACAGTAACTATACCCAACAGAGACCGAATTATGCAATTTTGCGTAGCAAGAACAAATGTGATTTCACAAACTATCAAGAAATATTGAAAGCAAACAGAATATTCAATCAACATTGAGGCCGCAAGCTCACTTTTAACCCTTGGTAATAAGCTTCTAAGGCAGGGAATGAAGGGACTATTTTACGAGCTCGCATCAGGTCCCATATGTAGTTAGCAGTAGTATATCCCCCAGTCTGCAGTTCAAACAAAAATCACCCGACCACTCATTTAAAATATGGGCAGCAAATATAACATATCTCCTCCAAAGCCCAAAACAAAAGGAACGTGAGTACCTTCTCACCAGCAGCTACAAGCAGGAGATCACTTCCCATCTTGGGATTCAAGAAAAAGTTCCTTGAAGTCATATTTACCTAAACATTATAGATTAATGGTCAGCTAATAGTCTAAATAATTTATGTAATCAGAATGACTGAAGTTAGAGCAACATGCCAGCGTGTCTTGAGCAATTTGCATTCCCTTTGGAGTGTGCCCAATCATCGCACCTTCTGCAAGTGTCTGCACCAATGATGGTTTGCATAAATAAGTGTGCTCTTTGAACGAATCATAACAAGAGAAACAAGAGAGCATTGATTTAACATAAACTGACTTCAAAAGAAATGAAAGCCAACAGGAGAGCAGCCAAAATTGAAGTTACCATGAATAAATACATAACTATCGGCCAAATATACCATAAATGGAAGTCGAAGGATTGAACACTAGATAAAAGTGGCGAAGACAAGTAGCAAGTAGAGATTGGCTGCCACCCTCGTAATATAACACCACCTATTGCTACAAATATGTGGAAAGAATAAAACTTGCAGATAATGTCACTTCAACGTATGCAGACAAAACTTCAACTGACGCAGACAGAAATCTCCTCATGCAACTAACGGCATTGTGCAGCTATGCACTATTTAGCAGATAAATATGCTTAACATCGAGTCCTCTAAAACCCAAGAATGATATTTGTTCCCCGCACTCTAACAAGTAGAGAGGGCATGAAATAACAGGGGAAAACAGCAGCTGCTACAAAAGAGACTGATTAACTACATAGAGATGACCCAATATACTTAGGATCAAATACAATATAAGATGTATCAGAGTTCATGAAAAACTATCTGGTCCCTTGGACTTGGTAAGTTCAAGGTCAAGTCCAAGCTTTTTGAATCAAACCAAAGACACCAAAGAACAAGATAAATAACAGAGACTTAGACAAACTCACCACATAAAGTTCTGGAGCAAGAGGCTTTCCTGATTTCACGTAGTCTTCAAATGTTTGAAGACCACGATCAAGGTCTCCAGCATGTAAATAGCACCTGTATAAAATCGGTAATCATGATACAACAACAACAACAATTAATCAGTGATAAATTGGATTATTTAATAATAGAATTGGCAAACGTATACCAGGAGAATAAAACAACAGCAAGGTGAAAGGCTTGCCACATTATTAATACTGGCTCCAGAGTAAGTTAATAACACTGAAATTTTGGACCATGACATACACCAAAAGACTTGCAAAAGGCAATCAATCAATTCTCAAGTGGTTCAAATGATTAGCACATGAAAACAAACATGAGTCACCACACTGCTTTAATTAATTGACAGACAAATGAGAAGTCAAACTAAGGCATTCCGGAAGTTTTCAAGTTATTAAACAGTAAAGCTTCTGAAATTAATAATCATGAAATCCTCACCTAATTACTTGCATGACGATATAGGTATCAGGAATTATCCCTTCCTTTTTTAGCATCTCTAAAAGAGTATCTGTCAGCTGCCACAATCAAAAATGAAGAATTGAAATTTTTCAAAAGAGATTTTGAAATAAAGAGATATAAAATTATTTTTAAGAAACATGAATCTGAATATTAAAAAAAGAAACCAAGTCACGCATGAACAGGCATGGAGAAAGTCCAAAGTGAACCGGGTGAAGCAATTGTGTTTGGTCATCAAAGTTCTGTCAGTCTTGGTTTTCAAGTCTACTAACTCTATTCAATAAACATCAAGTGATATGACCAAAGTAATGCAATGATGCAGCACTATTCATGCTTGTATAACCAAAGTAATGGTCATTCCATCACTTGAATCTCAGCTCATTATGGGGCTGGTAATGGTGATAGGATCTTTTTTTAGGGGGAAAAAGAGGTCTGCTCTGATTTTAATGGCCAGGATAACTGCTTATTTACATCCCTGCAGGAGGCTTGTAAGTGTGAAAGCTGATAGGAGTTTGGAGGCCACATGCCAGTAGAATTCACTCTTCATGACAGTAAGCATACCACCAATTCGAATCCCTAGCTCAGTTGCCCCTCTTTTGTTAACTTAATCTGTGTCCAACATATGCATGACAAACAATGAGGAAACTGTCTAAAAGCCTTCCTTTAATAGGATGGCACATAAGTGCATTTTTGAGAATTATAAACTAAAAGAGAGCAGCATTACCCTGATTTCCTTTGCAGCAAGTAAACACGCAAAACAATAATGATATCATGCAGACACGTATCTACAAGGTTTAGTGTCACAAGACTAGTCTTTCGATCCGTGCAGTACTTAGACACTCCTCGCTAGAAGATGCTAAGTAAACCTGACTTGCAAGTAAAAAGATACTTTGGCAAAGTTGAGGGATGGAAGTCTTGAAAGCAAAGGATGATTGAGAGAATTTGGGAAATGTGAGAATTGTATTGCTTTGAGAACTCAAAGATGGTTACAAATGAGGAGAGTAGAAATATTTATAGACCTCCTCTTATATCTAGAATGTTCCCGCCTCTTTAATGGATGGTGGAGATTAATTCAATCCTATGGTTATTGGTGATTCTCTTGGAAATCCCTACAAGATATTTTACAACAAATATATAGATATTTACAAGGAGTTCTCTAGACTCTATCTTAAGAATTCTACTAGAATTGTCTTACACACTCTAGCCTTCTCAAGGTTAATCAAGAGACTTTTGGAGGATTTTGGAAAGTTCAAGACCATCGTAACTTCTTGAAAAATCATGGAATGTGACATTAGTTCCATAATTATATTTCAATATCTCTCATCATGTGATTTAATTAACTTATGTCACATACAGAACTAAAACAGTGTGAGACAGAAGATAGAGGAAGAACTATATATCAGACAAGTCAGATAAAAATAACAAAACACACAATGACTTTTACCTCAACATTTTTTAGATCAGCAGAAGCATGAAATGCAGTATGATATGCAGTTAATTGTCTAGCCAAAAATCCACCACGTCTATGAACATATTCTGCTGTTGGCAAGTTGTATAACTCCTCATCTGAAACACCCATCATAACATTCTCAGCATTGACACTGTCACTTTCAACTGAAGACCACATCTTTGATCGCTCCACAAACTCAATGACCTTTTCCAAGCATTTTTAATTATAAGTTTAAGAATTTCTGAGGAACTTGAACATCAATACATGGCAGAAAAAAGAAAAAATTCGTGTTACTTTTGTGGCAAAATCATCTGTCACAGGTGTCTTGTTCTCGTGTGCAACTATAAGCCCAGCATAGCAAAACTTGTTTAATCCAAGGCCAGCTGCAGTCATGTCACGGACAATTGCATACCTGGATCAATAAGAGTTTACATAGTATACCATTTTGAAAAAAAAAATTACTTTTAAGTAGAAACTTTGTTAATGCCCTTAGGAATTTCAAAAGAAGGATATACATTGTAGGCTGCCAGGCTGCATTTGTTCAGGAGTAACATCAAACAGCAATAGTGAAACATAAAACACTAAGCTTTGCAAAAATGAATCCCACCAAACTGAGCAACTTTTAGTGAATGAATTATTAGGTCATAAGAGAAAAGGCTTTAGCATACACTCGATCTAATCGGCCACCAGCTGCACAAGCATGTAGCAAGCAGATGTAGGTTTGCACATTGGGCTTTACTTCCATGTGCTTCATCTCCTCCAAAATCTTCATTTGTAAGGGATAAAAGACGAAAATCATTGTGCATTAAGAGAAAAGAGACCAATAACCACTTTTAATATTGCAGAATTCCAAGAAGGCGTGTCAACAAGTTGATGGTGGCTCATACCTGTATAGCCTTATCAGAGTTCTTGCATTTCCCACAAGTTGAAATGAGAAAGTTGTATAAAGTAACCTATGACATTGATTTTACACGTCATAGATATAGAATTTTGAGACCACAAAAGAAAATTTATGCAATTAACAGGCAACAAGTTTCACGGGGCACATAGCATTCATTTGACAGGAACCAAAATGCTTTATGAGAAAACAAAAGAACAATTACATTACTCAACTCCCAAAAAAGGAATAGACTGACTTCGTATGAGAGTTGATAAGCTGATTGATGACGCAGTGCAAGCATGAAATCACTCATAGGCATTGTTGCTACAATTTAATTCTAAATGCCCACCTTTGGCCTCGCCAAATGTGGTCTTGCTCTCAACTCAAGTCATGTTTCTTTTTACTTGCAGTTGCCACACAAAAATAATCATTTTTTCCATTCCATGCAAGCATGAAAGTATAAAGAATGACAAAACATGCGCAGCTAAATTATCATTCAATATACATAAACTTAATTAAAAAAAATTATAAAGGAAGCTTTAGATTTCCATCATCTAGAAGCTGTTTCAATTGGGAGAGAGCAAAGGGTTACCTTAGCACGGTCAAAATATTTAAGCTTACTGTAGAAGACTCTTAGACATACTTTTGCAAGGCATAATGCTAAAGTATTAGGAATTAGGAATATCAATATATCCAGTTTGTATCGCGAAAATTATAAGTAAACTTCAAGCAACCAAATTGGCTCCTTCCTATCGTGAACAAAGGCAACCACGTAGCCAGTTTTTAGCAAACATTTTGAATGTTTAGGAGTTGGTCCAGAGAAAGGCTGCCGATTACATCATTTAACGCCAATTAGTATTAGATAGCAGGTACAAAATAGTGCGCAGGCAGACATATGAAGAAAGACCACAAGACATAGATTTCAGTTATATACATCAGGGGTCAAACCCATGACTTTCATTTGGTCCCTGAAGAAGAATGCGTCTTGCAAGCGAGAGCCTTTCATGGTTCCAACAATGAACGAATGAAAAGTGTCCCGAATAGGCTGCACTCCATCGAGCATCATATCATCATACACGTCCCTCAACAAGAAATGCCTATGAAAGAATTGAATACCCAGTGAACCAGATATAGAAATTGGAAACATGAAAGCTTTCGCTTAACTGAAACTCTGAAAGATAAAAACAGAGGACCTTCTTTGAGCGGTAAGGGAGCCGACTACAGTATTATACTCAGAGACGTTATTGGCATAATTTCTTTTAGAGTACTCTTCTGTGGAAGCAGCGAAGTATCGGCGTCCAGCGACCCGGACCAATGATCCTTGCTGGCCTGAAAAAACAATATGGGCATGAATTCATGTAAGATTATCGCAGAGTCCGTAATGTGTCGCTGAGCTTCTTCCGTTCACATCTCTGTATAGAAATGAATAGAGAGAAGGTGGACTACCGATGATGGAGCGAAGGAGCTTCATGGTCGAGGAGCGATGGATGAGTCCAGAGTCGTGGCTCTTTGCTTGTGTTTTTCTCTTAACCCTTGGATTCTGACGGCTTTTCCCAATTACCGATCAAGTGGTTTGTTGGGCTCAGGATTGTTCGAGGAACCTTTCCTGTAAGCCCAGTGACTAGGCTTGTGACCCGTGTTGCATTTTGAGATTTTCAATTTCTACCTTCTCATATGAGCTTATGAGATTCTGCGACAAAATAAAGCTTAGAAATGGATCATCACGGTGGCCCGAACCACAAAATAATGAATCATCGCAAATTTTTCTTAAAAAAAAAAAAAAACATTTTAATCCTTTAAATTTTAATTCAATTATAACTCAATCCTTTAAATATAATTAGATACAATTCAATCTTTAAACTCTTAACTTACTAACAACTCAATTCTCAAGCTTTCCATCACTTTATATTTTTGTCCTAGTCATTTAAAGCTCACCTCTTAGTTAGCCTATGTGGCAAAAATCGTTTATAATACCGTTAAAATTGTTGACATTAGCTCCCAACTCAATTGCATGGGGCTTTTTTTTAATAGAATTGAAGGATGGGGAATAATCTTGAACAAAGAAGAACATAAACGCATAAAATAGATTCAGGGAGAAGAACATGAAGGTAGAAGAATGGATTGACAGAGAAGAAAAGAAGAGCACGAGGAGAACTGAAGCATTGATGGAATCAAAACACACTCATGAATGATGATTCAGTTTGACAGAGAAGGCATTAACTTTTAAGATTTCATGTCATTTCATCAAATTTTTTTAATTTTGATATATTTTATCTCAATTGTATATATTTTGATTAACCAGACTAGAAAAATGTGCATTTTTTTAGGTTGCATACTTGGTTTAATTTGATATTTTTGAGCTTAATTTATATTATTTTAATTTAAAGTTTGATTATATGCATTCCTGGACCTTTATTGATGCTTTTGAAAAGCTTTTGATTGAAAAAATTAAATATATAAAGGATAAGTTTCATTAACAACAAAAACAGTACAAAATTGATAAATTCGTCCCAAAATTAAGACTATCATTTGTGATTTTTACCACTGTCAACAAAATGCTTCATTTTATTTATCTAAAAATACTCGGGTATGATGCATATATGTTGCTAGCTCGATCCAAAATGCATTATACACACTTAAAGACACTTTGAGAGCTTTGTTGTGTTAGAATTTGAGCTTTTAATGAGTTTGATTCAAGAGTTAAAACTTTGAAGACATTTGAAACTTGATTTATTTAGTTCTTTTATTTCTTCTTTATTTCTCTTCTTGTAATCCTGTTATGACTATGAATATTTTGTATATTTGTAACTTTTTGATGTTTATGGGTAGCTAAGCTCTTTGCGTTAGAATTATTTAAACCCTTATATGGATTAACACCAAGTTCCTCTACTTTTTTATTATTAATGTCATATATGTTTTTATTTTACTATTTTTTTAATGCTTCTGAATATTTGACCATCATTAAGATGTTGGATTCACTCAATTAATGCTTAAGAACACTATATTAAGTGTAGAACTTAGGTAAAATAGTGGGAAAAAATTGATATTTGCATGTTAAATGGATAGTTTTGCTAGTAAGATGAAAATATGTTTGCTAGCCTTACATAATCACATTAGAGTTGGTATCTAAAATTTAGTTTTATTAATTGTAACAGAAGACTGAATGATTAATTTAACCAAATACTTGTTTATGATTTGGAAGAACTTGTTCCAATATTTTTAGAACCCAAAAAACATTTATGAGAGGAGATAATTTTAGTGCTATAAAATGCAAAAAGAATAAATAATCCTAGGTCCCAATTTATTCTTGAAGTTTATCAATCAATTGCTTTTCTTTATTTTCTAGTGTTAATTTAGTTTGCAATATCATTTTCATCTAATTATGTTTTGACTCAAATTACTTAAACTCACTTGGTTTTTTCATTTAATAGTTGTTTTTAAACTAATCATAAAGAGAACGATATTTTACTTTCATTATATTATTTGGTATAACCCATGCATTTGCGAAGAGTAACAGAAAGAAACTCATGTTTGGAATGTTGATTGAGATCAATGGAGAAGGAAACCCAAATCAATGGAGGAGACTAAATCAAATCTCTACCTAATCCAATAAAAAAAACAGATTCAGATAAAAAAAATAGGAAAAATAAAGCTTACCAATAAGCCACATTGATTTTCTATATATTGATTTGTTGTTTATCTTTTGTTCATCACCGGTGGTGTTGGTTTTTGATCTATAGAGAAGAATGACAAAGATAACTGATGAAAAATGGAGGAGAAGGTTTTTCAAAAATGGTGGAGATCCCCAGCCTACCGATCGCTTGTTGCTAATCTCGTTTGTTTCCTCGCCCATCTTGCTCGCCTTCTTGATCTAAGCCACTCTTGTCATCTCACCCCTGTGTTCTGTTTCTGGGAAAACCTCCAGCTCCATACTTGTTTTTTTTTTTTTGGTATTCTGATATGGAGTTTAGAGTCTAACATGGAGCTAAGTTAGAGCAATTTTAATTTTGTTAAGAATCATTTGTGCTACATTAAATTACTTGGGAGAGAATATAAATCATTAATTAACAGTAGGGACTAAAATTTTGAACGTATAAAAATTGAAGGACTGAGTTATGTTAAATTATAATTGAAGAATTAGATCTTAACTGAATTAAAATTTGAAAAATTAAAAAATTAATTTCTCTCTTTTTTCCCTCGAAGCTCTTCAAGTATTTCTTTTAGTCATAAGGTCTTCAAGTTCTCTGGCTGAAATTCATATTATCACATATTGGTGGACTACTCTTGACTCTATTTAAAAAACAAATAAAAAATATTTTTTAATTTTATTTATAAGGCATGTTATTAATTTTTTGTTATAAATTTTTATTTTTACCTTTCATTAAGTGTTTGTGAAAAAAATATTATTAAAATATAAATATTTAATAAAAGTGATGTTAAAAACTTATTAAATTTTTAGGTATAATTAATGAATTTTAAAGTTTTACTTAATTTTAGTTAAACATGTTAAAATTTGAAAGTAACTTAAATAAAATTTGAGAGAATGCTACATCTTTTATTCCTTTTTATAATTATTGCATAATATCCCCTCCAATCCTATTTATAAGGAACATTCTATAAGCTCTATTTAATCTTATTTATAAACTACGATGCAACTTTTTAGACAATATTTAAAAAATATTTTCAAAAGCATCATTTGAAAAAAAGAAAAGATAATATAACATTACTTTTTAAATTTATTATAATCGTGTCTTCCTATAGAAGGGAAAAAAAAGTAACATGACTTTACTTTTTAGTTTGGATTTTCATTTTTTGTTTAAAATTGTTTTGTAAAACAGAATAAAAAGAAAACCTATTTGATTGTATTAATTTAAAAATAATTTTAAAATTAAAAAATTGGCCTATAGTAATAGTCACTTATTGTTAATGGTGGCAGCTTACAATAATCATTGATCAATATAATTATAATTTTTAATAATCAAATACAATAATTATATTTTAAAAATATAAAAAATAAAATGAAAAAAACTTTAAGAAGTTTAAATTTTCTTATTTTTTTAAAAAAATGATAATAGTTTTGAAAATAATTAAATTCAAAACATTTATCAAAACAAGTTTTTATTTTTATTTTTTCTTTAAAAAACTATTTTTTAAAATAGAAACTAAAAAAATCGTGAATTCTCTTTTAATTGATATTTCAGTTTTATCATCAATCCATTCCATAAAATGATTAAAATATCATATCTTTCCTCTATTTTTGAATATAAAAGAATCTGTTATATGTCTCTCTGTTTTTTATTTTAAGAAAAAATATAATTTTTAATCCTCACACTTTATACATGATTTGTTATTAGTCACTATACTTTATTTTTAATGTTTCAAGTCTCTACAGTTTTTTTCATCTATATTTTAAATTTTCATACTTTTAGATGATGTTGACATGGCATTAATAGTGTTAATTATATTGATGTAAATAATAGCATAATTAATTATATGGTAATGTGTTAGTTAGTGGCTGATGTATATTTTTTTTGGAAAAAAAAAGAAAGAAAAGTTGGTATGTACTCCCTCCAATTCTTATTATAAGACACTTTTAACTATTTCATATATCTTAAAAAAGTTAGTTTTTTTTATATCATAAAAAAATGATATGTACTTTCATTTTTATCCTTGATTTTAAATAATGATGCAACTATATTAATTACTTTCATATTAATCAATAAAGAGTAAAATTAAAAAAAGTAATTTAATTATTACAAAGTGTTTTATATTTTGAATCAAAAATTTCTTCTGAAATATGTCCTGTAAATAAGACCCAAGAAATTATTTTTTTAATAACTAAAAAGTGAAAAAATTTTGTTCTAACTTCAAACCGGAATAATATATTTTATATACATTAAAAAGCAATAAACCATTGTAAATCTAGCCCCAAACTTGACTTTGGAATACAAAATCATAGAAAATGTACCTTGAAACACATAATTGTAATAAACCCAAAAATAGACACATGACATGGAACACACTAAATTTTTTTTTAATAATTTAACTCAATCATAGTTGGGTTACAGCCACCCAACATATTTTTATATCAATAATTTCAATATAAAATATTTTATAATTGGCTTTAACTTACACAATATAACATTTCAGATAAATTTTTACCTCCCACATGCCACTAGGCTAAATCACATTTGTCCATCCCTATACTCCCAACAAGTAAACTAAATTACATTTGTCCATTTTTATACTCCCAACAAGTAAAATAAATAATTTAATTGATTTTTAACACAAGCCAATTATTTGGCCTTATAATCATGCCATTTTAACCAATTCAAAGTAAACCAAATATTAAAATTACAGTCATCCAAATTGTACCAAAAATAGAAATAGTTTAAAAGGCATGATTACATTTATATATTCATATAATTGACAATAAACAAAAAGCCCTAATATTGACAATATAAGACATTATAAATCATAAATCAAATACCCAAAAGAGACAGTGAATTTATGCCACTAAGCCTCTGGGACTTCTCCATGTGTCACTCGTGGCTCTTCTCCTGAAAATTATTAACCACATAATGAGACTCAAAAGTTCTAGTAACCAAAGTCAATTTATAATAGTGTGTACAAACAGTTAAGTGTGTACTTACTAAGTGAGAATTAAAAATAATATAATTCCAACAAAATATAAGAAATATTACAATATGCATAAACAACCATCCTTATATCCCTCCATTAACCTCGAGCCGTAGCCCTCACTTGGTGCTAAATTATCCGACTAGAAGTAGATTAGCCCGAACCCTTATAAACCACCTATTGAGCTCCAATAGGGGCGTATCACGTGGCATATAAATACAACAACAATAGCATGTCTCCTAACACCTTCCACAATAATCAAACAAATTCATAATAATATTGCACAATTATACAATATTATAAAATTCATAATTTTCTCAATAATCACCCAATTAATATGAAGTTACACTAATTACAAATTAAAAACATGATTACCTTGTGGCTTTTTCAATAAATTATTCCTTACAATTTCTCTCCCACTATAATCTTCACCAATAATACAATCTACAAATAACATATTATTTATAAATATTAGTTTCAATTTTTGAAACTAATAAAATAATTCTAATAATAGAATTAAAAATGTAACATAATTCCTAATCTTAATTTTAATACAAATCTAGAGTTAATAATATTAAGTAAAATTTTTAACTCCTCTTTTAGTCATCAATAAACATTAATAATCTAAAAATCAACTTCTAAACTAATTTCTATTATCAAATTTTTTTTATTTTATAAATTCACACCTAAAATATCTAAAAATTAAAAATTAAGTCTCTAGCTTATAATCATAATCTTATAGCCATAATAATTTATTTCTCATCCCAAATAATCATCTAAACCTCAATAAATCAACATATATTTTCAGATCTAATTTAGAATTTGATCCATAAGCCACAAATTCAAAGATCATCAACTAATTTATACTCTAGAATATTTATTATACTACTAACAACCTCAAAAACTATATTTATTCAACATAAATTCATCCCTCTTTCAAATCTTAAATTTTTCACCATCACAAAATTAGAAATTAAAGGAGCTAGATGAATAAGAAAAATTTTTAAAACACTTATTTAAACTTAAAAAGCTTAAAATCTCACCCTAATTATCCTATTAGGAAGTCCCACCTTTAAAACTTAAACACGCTACGTTGATGAACTTGCTCATAGTCGCTTGTTCTGTTTGTGCGCGGAAGAGAAGTGAGAAGAGAAGGAAAATGAAAGGGAAGAGGACATTTGTTGTTTTAAAAAAAACATGTGGGTCCCACATTTCCTTTTTGCTTTCCTTTCCTTCTTTTTATATATCTATGTACATCGTACTTACGTCGAAAACTTCATTCCTCCTCCTCTTTTTTTTATTATTATTATTTTATATGTATGATCATTGCATGCGGACGTGCCGAAAGCTGGTCTCTTTTCTTCTTTCTTTCCTTCCCCTTTCTCATACCTTTTCTTATTATTTTTTTAATAATAATAATAATAATTTAATTAATTTTTTTAATTAATTAATTATATATTTTATTTATTTTAGAATTATATCCTAAGTTAGATTTAATAATCATCTCCTACTAATTTGCTTACCTCTAAATTTTTTTTTAAATTTTTATTAACCTAAATTAACTATTAAAATTTAAATTGGGATGTTACATGATATTTTTTTATGGCCTTGAATCCTACTTAAATATATAATAATTATTAAAAATACACATAAGCTTTTCTTTTTCTTTTTCCAAAAAAATACACATTTATCACTAATTGAAGTGTCACCATATAATTAACAGTGTTAACATCAGCATAATTAATATTGTTGATGCCATGTTAGCACCCATTTAAAAGTGTAGGGATCTAAAATACAAACAGAAAAAATTGCAAGAACTTATAACATTGAAAATAAAGTGTAAAGATCAATAACAAATTGTGTACAAAGTGTGAAGACTGAAAGTCATGTTTTTTTTAATTGTAAACAAAATTATGAATTTTTAAAAATATTTATTACATTTTTTCAAATTGCTTCTCATAAGTTCAATGTTTATTTTCATTAGATGAATTTATTTTATTAATTACAAGGATAATTTAGTTTGATTTTTTAATTTCAAATAGAATTATTATATGTGATCAACTTTATTAAACCATGTAAATTAGTTATTTTCTCTTACACTTGAAATGAAAAGAGTAAATAAATACTATATAAGTGACCAAAGGTGCTTGATGTCAATTCAATCTCTCTCTCTTAAAAAGTATATTAGAGAAAAAAATGAAAAGAAACCAAATTATATTTGAAAGAGAGAGATATTATTCATATTCTTCTATTTTTATTTATAAATTATTTTTCAATAAAATACAAAGGACAATTTTAAAATTTACTAACTCTGTCTAAAAGTTAAATGAAAATTTTATTTTTATTAAATATACACATTTTAATAACATTTTTTCTTTCGCTAACATTTAAGGGGAAATAAAATGAAAAATTTGTGATAACAATGAAACAATATAATTTATAAATAGGACCCCAAAAAAATCTCCTCTTGCTTTATAAATTTATAAAGGTTAAGGTTCAATTTTACTTCTATAGTTATTTTTTAGCTGCCTTGGGTACCCTGCACTCTTGAGTGAAACAATTTTTCTCTTAAAATATTTTTTTGATGTCCAGAAACTTATTATTTTCTACTGATGTGGCATGTATGTGGGGCCCACTTATAGTGACTAGTAAAATTTTGACCATGTTCTTTAATGCTAATTTGTCACTAAACTCTTTTTTCAAGAGTTTTGGGCACTCTAAAATCTTTTTTAGGGGCACTAAGTACCTCAAAGTTTTATTAAAATAAAATTTAATAAATATTGCTAAAGTATTAAATGTTTTTGTATTAAATAATTTAAATATTACTATATATAAATATTCATTTAAAATTTATAAATTACTTTTTAAATATTAACAATTCAAACTAACATTACTTCTTTTTTTTTATATATCGATATTCAATCTTTTATCTGAAACAGTGCTCAAATTATTATGTCTTTTGTGCATATTAGAACTTACTTATATTTTTAATATTTGTTACATTTCTTTAATTTTTAAGTCATTTTTTATAATTTGTTTATCAACTAACAATCTTCCTTCAAAATATTTACAAATTTAATATTATATGTACATTGTAGTGTTAAGAGTAAAATAAAAAAGATAACAAATCAAGACCAACAATATGCCAACAAACATATTTAAGTGAAAAATATCTCTTATTGTATTCATGTGTTAAAAAAATTACGTAACAAAAGAAAAATAAAAAAATAGGAAGAAAAAACCCTTTCATTAATTTGAAGGTTCATTCCTTTCGTTTTTAATATAAAATTATAAAATATCAAAAATATTAAAATATCAAGTTGAGTGGTGTAATTTTTTAAATAATAATATTTACATTATTAAATATTAAAATACTTAATATTTTAATAATATTTAATAAATTTTATTTTAACAAAATTTTAAAGTGCCCAACACTCCTAAAAAAAATTAGAGCATTCAGCACTCCTATAAAAATAATTTAAAGACAAATTAATGCTAAAAAACATTGTTAAAATCCTACATGTTATTGTGAATGGACTCAACACACAAACTACATTAGCAGAAAAAAAAATTAATGGTTAACTAATAAAAAAAAATTTTTATTCCTAGAAAAATAATTTAAAGATAAAATTATCCTATTTAAGAGTATAAAATATTCAACACTTTTAAAAAATATATAGAGAGATAAAATTAAATTTTAACCTGATTTATAAATAAGACTAACTGAAGTATTT
The DNA here is from genome assembly GCF_029017545.1 of Prosopis cineraria. Lineage (NCBI taxonomy): Eukaryota > Viridiplantae > Streptophyta > Magnoliopsida > Fabales > Fabaceae > Prosopis > Prosopis cineraria. The sequence continues at coordinate 32,213 of NW_026555794.1, read as the reverse complement.
TGCATGATGATGCCATGGGAGTTGCATACCCTAGCCAAGATGGCCGACACCCGGTCCTTTGAATGCGTATCACTCTTACAAAATCAAAATCCAAAGGAGGAAAATCTACTTGTTCATGTGCAAGAGCAGAAATTTTAAAGAATTGCATGACATTTTCTAGCACCAGGTTTGGTGTCATTGTAGCGTGTGGGTGGTGGAACAGTGTAAGGGACGCCCACGACGGCACGACCACGAGGGACTGACCTTCCACGTGCCACATAATGAACTGGCTGTTAGGCAAAAATGTGTATGATTCGCCGAAGGAACAGCTCCTTCCCTCTATCCTGTTTCAAGTTCGACCATATCATTACGACCATGTGACTACAAAAATTCAGTGTTTTTTCGTATCAAATTGTCACTTCTCTCGAGTCCCCAAAAAAAAAAAAAAACACTCAAACATGCTGCTGTACAAGATGGGATGGTAACTTCCACTACTAATCCCGACGAACCGAGATTCAAATACGCACACAAGTCACAACCAAATCAAACAATAAAAAATGATCATCTAAAAAGAATACAAAGAATTTTGGGCGGGCAAGGCAGTTAAATCCCAAGGTCTAGTGCTTAGTAGAGCTTTATTCGGGTATTGATAGGGCTCCTACAGATGGGGCACGTCTGAAGATCTTGTCCACATTCACAACATGTCTGCCACACAAGACATAAAACACGAGGTGTTAAATGCACTCTCTTCATCTGATTCTAATCATTCTCGACTACGAGAAGAAATTGATAACCGTTTTTACCTGATGACCGCATCCAAAGGCCATGTCCTTTGAATTGCTCAGACATATGGGACAAAGCTGCACAAGACCAGTTCAATGTTTTAGTTGTAAAAACCCTTGAAAAATACTCCATCACCAAATACCACATTTTCAACATCATGGAAGATTTACAGCAGCAGCAATTTCAGATTTTAGTCGCATCATCACAAATAAAAATCCAAATCGCAACACAAAAGGGACGGGCTGGGGTGAAGTGAAATTAATTATCCAGATAAAACACGATATATTAACAGAGCACACTAGTTTCACTCGATATCAACTCTGACAGGCCATTTGGTTGGAGGGATTTCACTCCCCTCCCCTCATTGGTTAAACATTTCACTCCCTTCCCTGCACAGCCTTCTTCAACTCTTCATCAATGCTGCTCCAGACCAGCGCTTCTCAGATCCACCTCCCTGACTTGTCGATATTTTGTTGGATGCTATATGTGGCTTTTGTTGATACTTTGTTTATACTGTGTCCTATACATGCGTTTCTCAAATACACCTTCAATAACAATGTAATTTTTATTTATAATAATAATAACTAGTATATGTATTGTTTTTTACCAAAAAGAAAAAATGTTTTATTAATTTTTTTAAATACATTACTAAAACATTTAGATTACATTATAACCTGATTATATACTATTAAACATCTTTAGAGAGAGATAGAATTTCAATTTGATAGGGGCAGAATTGTTCATTCAGTATTAATGCTCTTCTCCTCTCTCCTCCAATCAAACCAAACAAGAGGACATTAAAATATCTCCCCTCTCCTCCTTTCTGTTGAAATAAAACATAGGTTCAAGCCCTTTTCATTTCCCACTAAAATATAGAATATTCGTTTTGAACCAACCAAGTAGCTCCACAATAACTATTTATAAGAATGGAGGTACAGCGACAGCCATGTTACAAAACAAATATCTCCCTTGTCCACTAACTTTCAGCCAACCTAAGACCGTCTACCAAAATTCTTGCCCAGTTTTCTTGTATCATTGACAGTTGCTGAACTGATTTGTGAGGAAAAGAATGTGGCTATATGTAATTCTTTTGCACAAGAAACAACAACATAGTTTCTCAATGAGGAACGTAAAGGTAATACATAAAAAGCTTATTAATATAACATATAAACAAATTTCTTGTTAGTTGTTACACAATTTCAAGTAATTCATAAAACAAATTCGCTCCATAAAAACCTAAGCTTTGGACATATATAATTCCATTTGAGGGACTTAGTACCTGATTGTCATAAGTGGAGCTCGGGACAGGAGGAGCTGTGCCAGCTGAGATGTTGTCACGATAAGGAGGAACACTGGGCTCAAAACTAGCAGGGTGAGAAGGCTTTGAAGCTCCCAAAGATGCAGAAGCATACGTGGGTGGTGGGAGGGGAACTCTCTGGGAAGCATTGTTTTTTTGACTGCTACTTTGGACCAATGAATGCAAATGACCACAAAACTTTTTGTCAGAAAATTAAGTCAACAAAACCTAAAGCCAACAGGAACAGAGAGGAGCCAGATGCTTACCCCAGAAGATTAAGTTCTATAGCTGCCTTGTACTGAGAGGGAATTTCCATCAATGCTGCAAGAGCAAACGCTGCCTCTTTTCGTGATGGGGGAATGTTCTTTGACATAATCTCTGTGAAATTCACAAACTAGAGAGGAATGAAAAAAAAGCTGTAGATCAGTTCACAAAACTAGTAATTTTTAGCAAGTTGTTAAGACAATTTTTCAGTGCCATAATCATTTACCTGAAAATTATCAAAGGCCCGAGTTGGGATATTATCATCAAACTCCTTCATCATGTCCCATGGTCCATCTCCAACTCCAACCAATATGATTGAAAGGGGAAATTTGCTGTGACATTGTAGGCATATAAGACAATATATATTTGAATTTGAATAAATAAAAACTCTGGCAGAAATGACATAATCACCTGGCCTCAACGATGGCATCCATAGTCTTCTGCTCCTGTGGACTTAGCCTGCCAAGTTCAGTATTAACACTTCTTGTTACCTGACGCAAAAATCATTGTGCGTGAGCTCACAGTTTATAATAATAAAAAACAATAATAGTTGATGAATAAACAGAGAAAAACGACAACTAAATAAGTCACATGGATTAAAATATCATCCTCTTAGCTAGTCGAGAACCAGTCTCAAATTGAATATGTTGGTTCTCCTTCTCAATAGCTAACTTTTTAGGACGGGTTTCTCACTCCATTTGGTGCTCATCAGTGACTATAACTTTGCCCATAAAAAGAAAAGGGGGAAAAAACTAACGTAGTCTATCCAGGATTATAATACCTGGCCATCTGCAATTATCACCAAAACATGGAACTGACCACCACTCTTCTCAACAATGGTCATGGCCATTTCAATTACTGGTGCAAATGAAGTGGGGCCTGAAATAATAATCATAAGTATTGACAGCTTTAATGCTAGATATCTATATCTATAATAACAAGTAAAATATGGATAGCAAGAAAAAGAGAGTAGAAGAAATATAACCAGCAAGTCGAAGGTGAGGAACAATTTCCCTATACCGACTCAACACTTCTTCAAATCCATTACAAAATCTTTCATCTGAATAGAAACTGAAGACATCTTGATCATGCGTTGATGCTGCCATGACATCAAAGTAATGCCTTTTATCATCTCTAAACTTCAAATAGAAATCGATAAAAAGAAAAACTTCTTTAAAAAAAATCTGTTAAAACAAATTGTATGCACTTTAAGAGAGATACCATCCCCAAATCCAAAACAAGGAATTAAATTATCCTCATCAAATCCCGCCAAGGTTTTGCCAATGATGGATATTGCTTGTTCATAAGGATTTAGATCTGTCCCAATGTGATGTAAGCTTCTTCTGTTAAATGAATTTTTTCCTAGAAGACCAGGAACAGGATATTTCAATACAGCACACTTGATTAATTCTAACTTCAGTTTAAAACATTGCATGACTTAACCTGTCCACTCATTGCTCTTGGTGAAATCAATACCAACAATAAGATTGGAAGATTCGAGGCCTGCACATGCAAGAGCTTCGGTTACCTGCAACAGAAGATATTCATAAACAACGTGTTTTTATGTTCAATGTATTTAATTCAATTTATCCGATTGGATATATGTGACAGAAGAATGAACACACAGTCCTCCAAATTCAATCATATCATATTACTTAGAAAGAACCTTTCTAGCAATCAGTCAAATAGTTAAATTTTTGTTTTTTTTTTTTGGTAAAAAGTCAAATAGTTAAATATTTAGCTCTTCTATTAGACTCCTAAATGCCAAAACAAATAGAAGAACAACAAAATGATCCTCAATCGTTTGAGTTATGCATAATTCAAAAAGGGTAATGTAGGTAAATAAAGAAGTCTCATGCTCAGCTGAAGAAAATCAATGCATCTCTTACCTCCTCCACAGAATTGTAATTATCAGCGATCCTCGAGAACCTCCTCTCAAACTGGTTCCTGTTGTCGCCAGCCACTCTGCCTGTAGCATAAGGTTCATGACCATAGTTTTGGCGAGGAGGGATGAAATATTGCTGCGTAGAATAAGGCTGTTGAGGCTCATAATTCTGACTTCCGTCATAAGCTGATTGAGGATATGAACTCCACGACGAAGACGAAGTTGAACGATAAGATGAACCTCGCTCCCAACTCTCCTCCTTGGAACTTTTGCCCCCCATCAACTCAAGTCAAGTTTCCTAAAAAAGATAGTTCCTGACCTGCTTCTCTCCTTCAAGATACGAGGCAGTAAAATCAACCCAACCAATCCGAATCGACCACAGCCAAGGAAAAGCAGGATGAATCCAGACAAGATAGTCTCAAAACCAATATCAAATGCTTTGAAATAACATATATTAGGGGCTGAAGCTCTAACTTCCCAAGCAAATTCTTTAATTGTACTATGAACCGACTTATTAACAAAACCCACCGACTCAAGGAAAGAGCCTCCACTTAAGTTCGCGGAAAAAGTCGCCAGATGTATCAAAGAAGCCAAGTGCCTCCAAACACAATCAACACACGGCACTTCCAAATATTAATAGTAGTCTAAGTTTTGTTCAACTGGTAAAAGATATAAATAGATAAATAGCATACTAATTCCTTTGGACAAATGCATGGTTTCTTTCTCATCCAACTTCTTCGATATTGAAACAAGGGCAATAACAGAAATAGGGCAAGAGCCAGATATGAAAATTAGAAATGAACATTCCAGCAAGCGGCAGTTTATCACAACCACACAATTAACCAACATAAAGAGGAAAAAAAAATCGGCATTGTATTGCACGGCATGAGATCTGAACTCTGCTTGCCTCGTACAACACTTCCTTCGGGAAAGCAATAAGAAATATATTAGGCAATCAATTTCCATCGTGAGTTGTGACCATACCTGAGCGATGATGATGTTAATGGAGCGTAGTCTAGAAATGAGGAAAGTTCACGCGGTCGGAGCTGGGAAAGAGTATATTCAACGGTAGATCTGATAATAATTGAAGATCCGAATTCCCGAATAATCCTTCGCAGGAGTATAAGGGAACATCAGAAAGCGAGCCCCCTTTCTTTCCGCCGAAATCAAGAGGCAGTCACGTGAACTTTTCGACGGCGGCGGTTTTGAATTATCCCTTATTTTTTCAATATTCTAAGATACCTCTTCCGGTCCTATTTATAAGTTATTTCTACCAACTTCATTAATACCACTATAATAAAAGTACAAGGAATAAAAGTAAGTAAAATTCTAAACATATCTCTATATAACAAATTTAAAAAGTAATGTCCTGTTACTTTTTTTCTCTCATGAAGAGTAATTTTAGAAATACCTCTCAAATATTACCTAAAAAGACGCACCGTAATTTATAAATGAGACCAAATACACCTTTTAAAATTGGACTTATAAATGGGATCAGAGAGAGTAGATTAATTTTATTTTCTCAAGAGTTTGCCAGAAAATTTCCAGAGCTTTTTCTGAAAGTTTTTTTATTTATAATTTAACACTATTTAAATATTAAGGTTTTTCAATGAAAATACCATAGAATACTGATAAAAAAATAAGGTAAACGGATAAAAATACTCAGTGATTGACGTGAAAACCCTAATAACTTAAAATGAGATAAAAAATAAAAATAAGCATGACGTTACTTATATTAGCGTAAAAATTATCAATCCATTAAATATTACAAAGAGCCATTAATTTTTTATGTTAATGTCAAGTCTTCTCTTACCTAGTGTCAGGATTGATAATGATTGCTCCCATGGAAGGCTAGAGCTCAATAGGTGTCATCCCCTCTTCCTTCCATTTTCATCCGCTTGCAGTTTCGATTTTATAAACCTTTTTCCTTGGATTTTCTCGCCCCTCTTCCTCCGAATTCCAATCTTGTACATCATGGGTTCCAAGCCACCCATCGCCCCTAGAAATGTAAAAGTTCTTCAGATCCACCTATTTTACTCTACGATGGAGAAGGAAACGACGGTGATGGACTTCGATCAGCGTGATCCAAAAGCGGATGAGCGACGGCGGATCTAAAGAGGGATGGTGGTCACAGCTCTCGGATTAAGGTTCGATCCAAAAGGATCTAGTATCTAGAGGGAGAGGGTCGCGGATCCAGAACCTTTAAAACCCTCTACCTCTGCCATTCTCCTTCATTTCCTAAGCGTTTGTCAGCATGAGTAGGTGTGTCCGGCATGATCCTCCATTGCTAAGGGTCCAAGTCATGCATTCATCTTCTTCGTCTTGCTTTATCGTCCTCTCTGCTTGCTCCACCTTGCCAGGACCTCATCTCCCTTGGTTTGTCATTGCTAATCTGGTTCAAAGGATCCTGAGATTCTCCTCATTGTTCTTGTCGTACTCAATGCCCTGAAAGTATTTTTGCATTTGACCCTTGTGTTCGTGTGTTTGATTTCTTTATCTGTTTCTTCTATTTTTCTTTTTCACTTTGATCTGCTTTAAATTTTTTATTCCTTGGACTTGTGCATTTTTTTTATTGTTTGTTGTTGAGTTTTGGATTGACTTTTTTCTAGAAATTGTTGTTGACTTGTACAATTCTTCAACGATAATGGTGCTTCTCCTTACCTCTCTGGGTTTCTTTTACTTGTGTTCTTTGTTCTTTCAATTCTGAAGCATTCGTGGGATAAGGAAGAGGCACAGGTGGCAAGCACATTCAAATCCACATCATATTTTATATCCCACCTGGCAAGGAGAGAGGGATTAACGTTGAAAATTAGCAGCAGTTAGTGATATTTATTGAATTAGTTGTTAAAATATTTTTATTACTTTTCTCACGAGTGTTATTAGCCAATTATTTAATGAATATTTTTATTCTTTTTATAAAAAAAAAGATAATTGTATTTAAAAATTAAAAAATGACCTACCTAATTATGTAAAAGTTATGCCCCTTGAATTACAAAAAAAGTTAGACATTTAACAAAACATATTATTAAATAAATAATTTACATTTTGAAAAGTGAACTTCTCCATGTCAAAGGGTTATTAAGGTGTACCAAAAAAGAAAGGATTATTAAGATAAATTACACGCAAGCATGACACGTGTAAATCAGTTGATAAAAAAAGGAAGGAAATATGGCTATTTTGAACACTTCTTTTATTTGAGATAATCTTATTTAAAACATTATCGAATATTAAATATAAATATTTTTTTAAACAAATATTTAAATTTATCACATTATGAAAAATCAATTCTATCAAATCTTGATTTAACATATTGTGAGAGGTTAGTTTTTTTTTTGCTGGAACTAATGTTCCCATTGCGCCAAGCTGCACCAATCCAAAAAAAACAAACAAACATAACAAACAAACCGTGGCATTTGCGGTCCAGTAACGTAGTGTCTTACTTTTGGTCTTGCTGCTAATGGGCTTCGTGGAGCCTGTTTTGCAGTCCACTTTCTACCCAAAAAGATTAAATCTTATATAAAGATAAATGAATGTAGCATCTTGTAAATTTTATATTATAAGTTCGTGATCAGAACTTGATTTCTTGTTCTAAAAAGTTATATTTATGACAAAATTATTTGGTGGGACTTTTTAATTTTAAAATTAAGAAAATCATATACCATGTCACAATCCAGCAAAATATGTCACGTAAGTTAAATAATTCAAATCATGTATAAACTCGTCCTCCCAATGCAATTTCATATATTTACTGCTCCTTTCATTTTAAAATGTAAAGTATTTTTTAAAAAGTTAGATATTTAAAATATAAATTTTTAATTTTTTAAAGTGTAATCATTACATTTTTTTTAAAAGTGCCCATATTGATAGTGATTTTTTGTATTTATTATAGGCCGTTTAATATGGGTAAGTATAAAAAAGTAAGATTAGTTTAAAAATGGATAACTATTTTATTAGAAGTGAGATTCAATAAAAATTGTTTTATATTTTTTAACGGAAGGAGTATTTATTATCTATTTTTATTTGGCCAGGAAAAAAGTTATCTATTTTGATTGATGTTACTGTTTATCATCTGTCACGTAGATATGAATGCATACACTATTAACATAATCATGGCTTCAACCAATGGGAGCCAAGACCGAAAGTCAGAGGAGCAAGATTTTTTTAATTATGTCAGAATTTAATGTGTTTATATAAATATTGTAATTATATGATATATATGTGAGTAAGAGCTGAATAAAATTTATCCCTTCTAACTTTTCATTGTTACAAATGTTCTAAATTAATAATGTAAAAAATATTTTGATCTGAAATGATAAGAAATTTGATTCGTATGACTTAAATAACCATTTTTTTGGTACGAGAGACTTAAATAACTATTGTTATTTATTTGATTATAACTTGAACAAAATTTCTTGCATTTTTTTTCTAGTGTAACATGAGAATGTACTTTTTATATTTTATATTAAATATAAAAATAAGACGGAAAAAAAAAACAATATGGGTCTCAAACAAAATTTAACATCACAAGCGGAGCAATACAAATATAATATGATATTGTTGTTGATGTTTGATTAAAACCATGATTCTTGAAAAACTTATATGTATACACATTAAAAATTAAACTTTAGTTTTTTGTATTTTGTATCCACTGCCGTCTCCCCACTTCCTCCCCCAATCTCGAGTGATACTTTGCTTTCCCCCCTCTCTTTGCCAACAAAAATATTTCTATTAAAATAAAGCTAAATAATCCAACAAAAAAAAATAAAATTACAACTAAAAAACTTTAAGGTAGATTAGCCAGAGTCTTGAAACTTTTTTCAATCAGTAAGTGCGTGTCAAAATATGAGTGAAAATCACATCAACATATACATTTAGGTTTAGATCTAGGGGCATCGATCTATCTGCCCACCTTGAGATAAATGTGACTCTGGCACTAATTATAATTATAAGTATACAATATATACAACCCCTCTAAATTACAATTCAAGACAACGATGAGATTGTGTGTTCTTCTTTACTACTTGATCAAGCGACATATGCTTTTCACCTTTTCTTAACGGTTGGAAGGATATTGCAATGTTTTTTTCAAGTTTAAGGGGCATCACATCTAGAGTTGTCAATTAGCATTGGCTTTTGAAGGGTTGTGGCCTAAATAGAATTAAAAAAAAAAAAATAGACAGGTTTGGTCCTAAAGGGCTTGAGCTTTAAAACCCAATTTATTATTTTTTGCCCCATTTTCAAGCCCAGCCTTATATGAAAGACTCAGAGCCGAACTCACAAGCCCTATTTTAAAAAATAAAAAATTTAAAATAAAATTAAGAATTATAAATTAATTAAAATATTATGAAATTTTAAAAAAAATCAAAATTCTCATAATTTTTTATAAATTAAACAACAAACATTTAGAAGTCTAGTAATAAAATTCAAATCTTGATTTAAAAAGTTTTTATTTTTTTATAAATACACAAACATAATAATTATAAAAAAATAAAAAATATTAAAATTTTATATCATACACTGATATTTATAAAATTATATTAAATTAATTGTAGAATGAATTAAAATTAATAATAATATAATGCGTGTAAAATCAGGTGAGCAGGTCATTAGCTTCAAACACATATTCCAACAAAAAAATAATAATATAATAGGGTTTGAAGGTTAGCTCAGGCCCGAGCTATTTTTTATAGGACTTATTAGAGCTAAGCTTTCAAGCCCGATTACTTTAAAAAAATTCATTTTTAAAGCCTAAACCCTAATTTAAACAAGGCCTCTAAGCTTGACTCTTCAAGGTTGACCCTTATTCCCGGCTCTAAGCCCAAACGAGTGATCTTAATAAGCTCAATTACATTTCAAAGATTCATTTTGTAACGGCTAGCCTTACAGCCTCAACCCTATTTTTTTAACTTAAGAACATAAAAAAATTAATAATCCTTTAAAAAGTCATTATGCATGAGATTAAATCACCACTAGAAAAATGCAAATTAATGAGGGCTTATCTTTTTCTCTCTAAAATGCCAAATTAGCTAGGAATATTCATTTCATAACTTGACTTAAAATTAGTGAGGAACTATCAATTTTCTCTCTAAAATAAGAGAATTAGTGAGGAAAATAGTGAGGGATTGTTAATTTCTCTCTAAAATAAAAGAATTATTGAATTAGTGAGAAAATAATGAAAGACCGTCAATCCCTCTCTAAAATAAGATAATTAGTAAGAGATTTAGTAAGGAATTATATCCCTAGCTAATTACTGTAAAAAGAAAAACTTTTGACAATGACTTTTAATTATATATTTAATTATTGTAATTTTAAAAAATTAAATTTAAGAATTAACTAAAATATTCATGAAAAAATATTTAATATTCAATATTTTTTATTTTAAGTTGATTTTCATTAATAAAATAATATTTTATTAAATATAAAGAATAGTTTAAATAAAATATACTCCCTCCATTCAAAAATATAAGACATTTTTTAAGGAATTAGATGTTAAAAATGTAAGGCATTTTTAATCTTTTGAGGTGAGATTATTGCCTTTTTTTCAAAAATGTCCCTATTAATAATGAGTTTATATTTATTATAGGGTGTTTAATAGAGGTAAATATAAAAAAATATGATTGATTTAAATTAAGGGATGAGATTTGATTAAAATATTTTATATTTTTTAACAGAGGGAGTAAATATTTTTAACGTATTCATAATTGAAAAAAATTAATATATACATATATGTGTGTGTATTTTATAATATATTATTTGATATATTTATATAATTAAGTAATATATATTTAATTTATTATATAATGACTGCAAGTGTCTTTCAGTTCAACTGATAAAGAGGAGAACATAAGGCTTGGAAGGTAAGTGGTTAAGGGTTAAAGTCTTGACTTTGACATAAACATAATAAATATGTAACACAATAAGAAGAAAGTGATATGGTGCAAAGTGGATAATGACATGCCATAAGTTGTCATACATGTGGCAAGTGATAGGGCATGAGATGGTAGATGATGTGGCGATTAATGAGGCACGAGCTTGTTAGCAATATGTCATAAGTTGACACACACACAGTGGGTGATATAACATCGCTATTTTTAAATATATGTATATTTAGCGAGGAGAGTACAATATCTCACTAAATTTATCGAGCTTTTTTTAGCTATGAATTTAACGAAAGACAAAATCCCTCACTAAAACATAATTTAATAAGGAAAAATGGCATTCATCGAGGGATTTGTCTATCGCTAAATTTTATTTTTTTAGTAGTGAATTTATATAAAAAAATCAAGTCAATTTATACCACAGTGAACATGTAAAATTTAAACATATAAGTCTAACATCAAATAACAACATTGAAATTAACATTAATAAAACTTAGATTTTGCTAGCATCATTAGCCAAATCTTGATGAATGGATGAGAGATGGAGGAATAAGTTCAGGGTTTTTATTTCTTCTAATTAGATGCTTGGTCATTTATCTTTTCATGTTATTTTTTAAAAATAAAAGGTATTAAATAGATAAGCTTTTTTAAACTCAAATTATCATTTTCTACCCTAAAAATAGCAACTTGACCCTAGCCATTGGTGGGTTTAAAAGGGCTGGCTTATTGACGGCTCTAAAACATTAAGTGTTTTTGAGAGATTTGTGAAAGAATGAAAATGTCTTCTAACCCACCATTACACCCTCCATTTTTAGTATAGGAAAAAATGTTATATGGTTTGTTGTTTTTCATAAGTAAAAGTGAAAAAAATAAGTATTCATTAATTTTTTTTCAAAGTGTCTCTCATAAGATCAGAATTTTTGTTCACGAGACAAACTTAATTTTTTTTCATGTGGCAAAGATCCATTACAAGAATATTGTATTCCAATTTTTTAAAAAAATTTCAAATATAATTATTATGTCAAACCAATTTCTTTATACTCAAATTAGTTAAACCTTACTTACTTTAATGTGAATAAGGAAGGAGTATTTTGTAGAGCACTTCATCCATCCTAATCTATAAGATATTTTTATAGGATATTTGACGTTCCAAATTATAAAATATTTTAACAAAGTTAAAGTTTTATTAATGATTTTTTTAAAATATCACCCTTCCCCATTGCACTCTATCTCTATAATAACATTTTTTAAAACTTATATTAAAAAACATTTTAAAGCATATTCAACAAGCTTTATTAGTATATATAATTTTATCTAAAGAATAAAACTCATGTATGATAAATTAGGACTTACGAGTAATTAAGAATGGAGTTTATTAAAATAAAATAAAATACATAGACGTACCCTCTATTTTACCTTAATTACTTAAACCTCTTTTTTATTTTAAAAACCTATACAAATCTCTCATAGAATTAACAATCACAAAACACAAACCCCTCATACTTTAAAGATTTTACTTCCATCCATCCGAATCATTAGCTGACCGTTAAATTACTTTTGTCAGACCAAAATACCCCCTTTGCAAACATAAAATATTACCTAAAAATTATTTAAAACACAAAAAAATTAATTCATATTTTCACTTTTTTATTCATATCTTATTTTTAATCATGTAAAATTATTTATTAATTTTTTTAAAAAATAAATATATAAGTTGGCTAAGGTAATATTTCAAACACACAACTCAATGAAACAGCCATTTAATATAATAAGATAAATTATTTAATATGATTTATGTTTATTTTTCTGCGTTATCAATTTGAAACAATTATTTTAAATTATTTATTTAAATGCTGTCATAATTAACTATTTAAAGTTCATTAAACTTGGAGGGAGAGAGTATAGAATTCGATTATAAGAGCAAGTAGTAATTGTAAATTTTCCAACATACTTACAAGAAAAAATATATATTTTAAAATATTTAACGGTGCTAAAACATTAACAAATAAAAATTGGATTAAAGTGTTGTTTTAGAAACATGAGGGAGACCCCTGTGATTTTAGTAAAATAAGAGGGACGCAACAGTAATTCACTCTAAAAAAAAAAAAAAGTAGTTAAGAATCGAAGCTTCAACCGTATCGTGATTCATATTTAAGTCACATACGTGGATCCTCCACATCTTCTCCATTTTCAGGGCAAACCATACAAGCACGCATTCATTTTATATTAAAACCTTGACGGAGTTTCTTTAAATACCATAAATGCAAGCTCAATTATGCTAAACATTTACTCACTTAATGAATTTTAACGTGGAGTAGCATGTGTATGAATTTTATAGGAGAAACCGTTATTTTTAATGTTTTCTAACATAAACAATTCATATTTTTCAATTGGCATTTATTACAAACTTCATTAATTACTCTTTATAATTTTATCATTAATTGTCATAAGAAACAATTCATGAAGGTTTGATTAATATAATTAATAAAGGATATTGTAGTCTATTTTTTTTATCTTTAAATATAATTAAATTTTTTTAAACTGCATGAAACAATTTTTTTTTTCTATAAATAAAAATGAAGGGAGTAATGACTCTATGATGGAACAGAATTGATGGAGCCTCTCATCCTGCTACTGCTAGCATGGGCAACATTAATTGTTGAGCGTCACGAAGCTCTCTTTCTCTTCCCAGGCGTGCCTTCGAAGACGATAGTGCAGATCATCAACAATGTCACTGATCCGCCTCAGGACTTGACTCTTCACTGTAAATCTAAGGATGATGATCTTGGGGAACACACAATCAGCGTGGGAGGGAAATACGAGTTCATATTCAGACCAAATGTTTTAAAACCAGTGACGTTGTTTTTTTGCAATTTCAGGTGGCCATCTGACACATCGTTTCACTACTTTGATATATATATTCAAAAACGAGACGAAGATAGTTGCTTGGACAAGGATGTTACCTTGTGTTATTGGAAAATATGGAAAGGAGGTGCGTGTAAATATGATAAGGACTTGAAAACCTACACCAATTGTTACCCATGGAACCCTGCTCCTGCTATTGTTGCGTCGTCCGTCATCAATACATCCTTTATCTAATTTTCCCTTTCAACCTTGCTATGATGGAAATCACGTGTTTCTCCCGTTTAATCATAAGCTTTATCTTAAAAATATGAATGCTTTGTCTAGTTATAGAAATTTCTATATATCTTGAGATTTTAAGTTTATAATTTTAGAATACATATATAAACATCTTTTTTTAATATTTTTTCATTTTTTTCGTTTATATTTATAGAGATTGTGATCCTAATATTATTAGTTTATTACTCCTTTCATTTTAAATTATAAGATACTTTGTAAGAGTTTTGCCATCACAAAATATAAGACACTATGAAAAAATTAAGATTTTATCAAACATGCTTATTTCAATATTATTCTTTCTCTCTCTACTTAATACTAATTCGGTGTGAATTTAAGGTTATTAAATGAATGGTATTTTTGAAAGTTTATATTTTTATTTTAAAAAAAATAAGGTTGTTAAGTGTATTTAATGAGGGTTATTAGTATATAATATTTTTATCTAAAAGTGTTTTATAATTTGAAATAGAGCGAGTAATTTAGAATATGTTCATATTTGTTTTTATACTTGCTTATTAATTTAGAATATATTCATATTTCTTTTTATACTTGTTTTTTTTTTAACCCTTTCCTAATACGCTTATTAGGTAATAGGTACAGGTATGCGTAATTTGTAGCTTAGAAATATGGATTAAAATATAAAAAAAAAAAACGGTTCCATCAATTTTGACTAATTCCACCAATTTCCTAATCATCTTATTTTTCTCCCATGTTTGGGCTGTGCAATGGATCAGTTGCCTATTGAACTAGTTAAATCGACGGACCCGATCAAATTCTTAATTAGAACAATTGCAAGTGATGTTGTTTGTCTTTTTTTTTTTTTTTGGATTTCTAAAAGCAAATACAACTTTTCCTGTTTATAAAAAAACAAATACAAGGAGACTATATATAAAGGGAAATATTTTTAATGTCATAAATGCAAGTCCAATTAATTAGTAGATATTTACCCACCTTATTGAAATGCATGCGTGTGTACATATACATAATTAGATATGATCGAAAACGTCATGATGACTCACATCCCGAGTTTGATGTGCCGTATATATTACAGCATATATTTGTAGAAAAATCTGGTACCCCTCGTAAACCCAAATTAAATCAACATATATACGACTCTTTCACGAGAAATATAATATTATAAAACATATGGCTGCATTGGCGAAATTTCTCATCTTGCTACTATGGACGACAATGGTTGTTGAAGGCAACAGAGCTCTCTTTCCCTTCCCGGGCGTACCTTCGAAGACGATAGTACAGATCATAGATAATTTAACAGATCCACCTCAGAACTTGACGCTTCACTGCAAATCCAAGGACGATGATCTTGGAGAACACACAATCGGCGTGGGAAAGAACTACGAGTTCAAATTCAGATCCAACGTTTTAAAACCAGTAACGTTGTTTTTTTGCAGTTTCAGGTGGCCATCAGACGCTTCGTCTCACTCTTTTGACATATATGTTCAGAAACGAGACGAGAATAGTTGCGTGGAGCATAAAGGCGTTGCGTTGTGTTCCTGGAAAATATGGAAAGGAGGTGCGTGTAAGTATGATAGAGCCTTGAAGGCTCATACTATTTGCTATCGTTGGAACCACCCTCCCACTAATATTGTTGCATCGGCCATTGCCCATAGCCCAATACCACCATCTATCCTACTCTACGCTTGATAATAGCATGATATATCTCTATATCCATCTTCTTAACTTTTGCCTGAGTTATGGGATTGCCATTAAAATTTTAGAGGTAAAAAGTTATTTATTATTTTGACATGACTCTTTATTTATTAAATTAAACCAACTTTCCCTTCTATAAAATAGTACTCCCTTCATCCCAATCCCAAATTATAAAACATATATAAAGATAATTCAATACGTTAAAATACAAGACACTTTAATAAAAAAAGGTATTTGTTATTTATACTTATTCTAATATTACACTTCCCTTCTTGTTACATTTTCTCTCTCTATTCAATAGTTCATAAATAAGACTGTATTTAATGAAGGGTGTCTTTAAAAAGTTATACTTCCTCTGTCACAAATTATAAAATACTTTTAAAAAAAATTTAGCATTCTAAAATATAAGATACTTTGACAAAAATAAGGTTTTATTAATAATACTTTTTCAATATTATTTTTACCGTATATTCTTTTTCTTTAATATTCTCTTATTAATAGAGTATTAAATGAAGGTCATTTTTAAAAGTTTATATTTTTATCTTAAAAAGTAAGGTTGTAAAATGTGTTTAATAGAGTATTAAATGAAGGTCATTTTTAAAAATTTATATTTTATCTTAAAAAATAAGGTTGTAAAGTGTGTTTAATAAATTTTATTGATATGTGAGATTTTATTTAAAAATATTGTATAAATTGAAATGAAGGGAGTACTTATTTTTTAAAAAAATTGAAAGAGATAAGTTTCATCAGCATGCATAATTTTATTTAAAAATAATTAATTAAATATGGATGGAGGGAGTACGTTTTTAGAGACAGTACTTTCGAGAAGTTGCCCCTCATTGACTACTTGTATAATGACCACCATTAAGATACGAATAAGGTTAAGCTTAAGCCTTAATCACAAGAGCATTTTTTTCTAAGCCTATCAATCTGAAACATAATTATTAAGACAGAGTAACTTTTCTTAAATTAGAGGAAACGATTAAAATTAATTTATATTTAAATAAATAGTACGCAGGAGGAAGTATAACTTGCCAAGATGAATATTATTAATTAATGGCGTGGATGCGTGTGAATGAGAACTTCACAGCTCACAGCTCACAGCTCACACGGCAAGGCTAATTATGACTATAAACATGAACGCGGTGGCCGTGGCACTCATAAACTCAAAACTTGCATCAAACAGAAGAACATTCTGATTGAGTGGGAAAGAAAATTAACAGTAACACCAATAAATGAATTTACATCATTTTGTCAATTAGGTAATGGAGAGTTTTAAATTAACCATCGCAATTTCAATGAGGCGTTAGTTGTTCTTTTTCACATTTTGCCAATCATTTATTACTCTCCTTCTAATCCTATTTACTCTCTCTGTTTTTAAAAATAAGCATATTACTAGTTTAAATGTTTGAAGATAAAAAATTCAGATTAAAATATCCCTGTAATCAATAAAACAATAATTTAAATTTCAATTTAATAAGAGGCAATTGGAAAAAAATGTAACGATAGTTTTTAAAAAAAAATTTTCACAGTTTTGCTTATTAAAAATCGATGAAACACATGACCGTTTCTTTTATAATAAAAAAGGAAGAAGTATAATAAGTCATTTCAAACATATTTTATATTTAAAATTTACTAACTTTGTTCAAAATTTTTAATGAGTTTTAAATTTTATCCATATCAAATACATGATTTAAATAGGAGGTAAAAAGAGAAAATTATAATAAGAAAATTAACGGCATAACTTATAAATAAAAATAAACAAACCATTTTGTCACTGTCTTATAATAGTATCGAAAATAATATACTATGTATGTAAAAGTCTAATGATACACGTGTGAGAGAGAGAGAGAGAGAGAGATTAATTTTTTAAACGCTGTATGTATGTGTGTGTTCATATTGTACGTGCGCCACACAAAACCTACACAATATCCAAGCGCGCTTAGTATTTATTTTTGTTTGCCACTGTATAGTGCACGTCCATACATAATAATGCAAAATCATTGCAGGTTTTTAAGGCATTGACTCATAATCAAGTATTAATGCTAATAAAGACAGAATGAGCAGCTCATGAATATAATAAATTAATAAAGACAAGTAATGTTATTAATTATTACCGTGACAAAATATTGATTCGACTGGATCAGAATTAGCTCACATGCATGCATATAGTTCTATAAAAAGGAAGGTGTCCGGTGTGAACTTGCTCCAATATCGAAAAGACATGGCTCCATCCATGAAGCCTCTAATTCTGTTGCTAACCATAGTTGCTGCAATGTTCAAAGGCGGCGACACTGGCCTTTTTCCGTCCAAGACAACCGTGCAAATCGTCAACACCTTGGCTCACCATGAGGACGTGACTATTCATTGCAAAGACAAACATAACGATCTTGGAGAGCACGTTCTCAAATTCAGAGAAATGTTTGAGTTCAGATTCAAGCCAAATCCTTTTCTAAAGGTCACTCTTTATTTTTGCAGTTTTTGGTGGCCAATATTGTCTGAACCTCATTACTTTGACATATACATACAAGAACGAGACACTTGCACAGTGTGTAATTGGCACGTAAATTATTATGGTCCTTGCTTATTTGGTGTTTGTTATCCTTGGCATTATAAGTATCAGCCACCATTATCAGCAGATGCTCCTCTTCCTCTTGCTGGATCAAATGCCAATATTACTCAATCTCTTCCATGATGATTGCTGGAATCAAACTGTAATAAGCTTTATATATATATATATAGTGACGATGGTGATTCAATATTTGATATCCATGCATCTACTTTAATGCTTAAGCGTTGAGATTGACGCGGTATAAATCATCTAACCAGAATGTTTATCCATCATTTTAACATGATTAAATAATGTGGCTCCCATTTAACGGGTACTCCATCCTCCGAATTTACAAAAACAAAACTAAAAACTCAAAAGTCAAAACATTCATGTTTATTCTACTTTAATTTAGAGTATTCCTCGACCCGTCTGATTTATAAGAAAAAGATAATAATTTTTTTAGTTCTATCTATATAAAGGGTGTTATTGACTTCTTAACACAGTTTTTTATTTTTTGGTGTTTGGTAAAACATGTTGAAAATAAATTATAAATATAATCAAATGAAATATTTTGATTCTTGCCATAAAATACCTTCTATAAAAAAATGTATAGTCTTTATTATAAATCAGGGTATTAATTAATTTTTTTAAAAATTACCCTATTTAAAGTCATTAATCATAATAGAAAATGTAATGTAAATTTAAAAAGTTTTCATTTGAATATGGGTAAAATTGAAAACTTATTCACTTTTCAAGCAAGGTTAATGAGTACATCATCTCTTTGATTATGATAAAATGTTTAGAACAATCTTATAATAAGAAATGAATTTGAACGGGTTGACCTATGATTTCTCTCAACGCCATAAATGCTTACAAAGCAGCAGAGAATGAATATATTAATGACATGAAAGTGGTGCGAAATTGATTTGCAATGCCAGGCATGGGACATAAACTTGCATGGAAAAGAACAATTAATACATGGATTCATTGACCAAGCCTCAATATTTTTTGGTGGATCAAGTCTCAATTATTTTAATGTAAATGCTATTAAAGTCCTACAACAACCAAGTCTTATTAGTTTCACCGTAACAAGGCGGCTATTTCAGCAGGAAATTAAAGAATAAATAATTATATTTTATAATATTTCTTATCATTTCTTTGTTACGTCGGAATTCCTAACAAGGGATAGTTTTGGTGGGAGATGCATCCCCAAAGTTTTCAGGATAGATATGGCATAAACAAAATAATTCCAGTCAAATAACTAACTTCAGGATAGATATGGCATGAACAAAATAATTTCAGTCAAATAACTAACAATTGCTTTGCTATTTACAAAGTTATAAAATCGGCATTACAATATAAAACCTCAAACGTATGTGCAAACGAAATCATTTCACATTCAGCAAGTTTCACCGGAAAAAATTTCACATTCATTAGCTTTATGACACGTGGATGCCCATGACGAGAAGACATTGCAGCTTTTGTTAAGAACAGTCAAATATTATTAAAAAAGATTACGACGTAAAAAGGCCTACAAAATCATGAAACTGATATCCCAGGCCCATGCGCAAACATAGATACAAAAGCAAAAGACAAAACAAACCAAATACAAGAAAAAATCCACAAACCGAACTGAAACAACAACAGACTTTAATAACAGACAAAAACAAAAAACACAGATAAACTCCTTGCCTGCTAAACTGTTGAAACAGAGCGCCAAAGAGATCTGGAGAGAAATTGCTTCTAAACCTCCATACATTCGTACCCTCAAGAGAGACGAAGGATCATGAAGCAAGAGTAAATTTCCTTCAACTTGGGAACAAAGAGTCCTTCGTTGCCACAGTAACGAAGGAAGTTGGATGAGAGTGCTTCTAACTCCACTTTTTAACCAGTAAGGATTGTAGGTTGTAGTAGAGAACATAAACAAACATGCCCATTATCACTACCGAAGACCCAAAAAACACATTATTGAAGACTGAAGCCCGACGAAGCAACATATCTGAAGCTGACTCTCATCAAGACGAAGCTGTTCAGAGAACACAACATGAACATAACCATTGAAAGCTCAGCAAGCGAAGAGATGCATTGTGTTCTGTGAGACTGAACTTCAATGCTACCACACATCTCCTGTAGGATTTTGAAGTCCCTTGCATATTTTGATTATACAGAGAATGAAAGAAAGAAACAGGTGTCGCTTGAATGCTAAGCCGTCGTACCATAAAGACTTGCACAGAAAAAGTAGCAGCATGAAGACACGAACAGGAAAAACCAGCACTGCATGCATGTAGGACCTCCAAGTGGCTGCAAGTAAACTTGAAGGTCCAACAGGAGATCGTGCAAGTATATGAGGTTTTTTTGGATCTCGTAGAAATCAGTCTGTGTGTTGGAGTTAGTTGACAGGGAAACCAACGAGCGCTTACGTTTTCGTTGAAAACCAATGCCAAGGCAGTTAAACGATCTCCTTTAGAATGTGAATGACAGAAGTAGTGGAACTGGCTTCGTGAATGAGAACTTCCACCTGGCATTTAATTTGCTGAAAAAAGAGGAAGAAAGATATGATGGAAAGACCGCGTGCGAGTAGTTTTCACTCAGTTGAATTGAGATGATGACAAGAGGTGGATGCAATAGAAGATCGTCGGCAGCTAGGATCCTTTAGTTAAACAGGGTAACGAGAAAAGAAAAAAAATTAATTTTATTTATAAAACACCTATCAATTTTTAATGTTCTTCTTTATATTTTTACTTTTATTAAATATTAATTTTATTAAATATTTTAAATAAAAATACTAATAATAAAATTTAAGAATATTTATTAGTAATAAAAATTTATTAAATTTTAAGACAGTTAATAAGATTTAAAATTTTTTTTAATTTCAATAAAATATATTAAAAGTGATATTTATAAATAAGATCAAAAAGAATATTCATTTTTCGAATCATTTAAAATGTTGAAACTTGTAAGTAGTCCCACAGAGGATATTCTAGTTATTACATTATATTTACAAAGACAAAACCGAAAAACTTACAAACATTAATGTATTTACATCAAAGGAAAATTAATTTCATAATCACACAATGAATGATAACACTCCCTCGGGTTTTAAATGTAACAGCTAGTTGAGAGGTTTATTTTGTCCTAAACGTGAGACTTTAGTCTACATTATCTCCTAATTTTTTTCTCATCTTATTTATTGATAACATATTAAAAAGGGTTTCTATCAATAAAATTAGTTCTTAATATAAATGATTAAATTGGAGTGTTTTAGGAAAATCAAGACACATTTTTTCACAAATATCTAACTTAATTAATTTTGTTAATTTTGTAAATAGCTCATTCAGTTTGAATCGGAGGGAGTATTAATTAACCAAAGTCATTATAAAAGCAAATAAAACTTTTCTCTTTCTATATATTTTTACTTTTATCTTGTTTCAAATATAAATTTTACATTTATCAGCTAAAAACGTGGGGAATCTTTCAAACAAAAGGCGGGGGAATCAAATCATCCCCCTCCTTAGCTCTTCAAAATAGCTGCCTTTCATTTTACTTATTTTTCAAGAAATTAAATATTTTTATTTTACCTTTAAAAAATTAAAAATAATTGTCCTTTTGAGTTTTTTTAGTTTTTTTCCAATTTATTATTACTTTAAATTTTTGTGAATTGTTGATTGTTAATAAAAAACAATAAAAATGTCAAAGTCAAATACCACTGTATTAGCTTAATTTAAGCTATTTAACAGCTTTCCTCATTTGTGTGCATATATAATGTTAATTGCATATCTAAACACTAATACTAATAATGGCTTTCCCTTATATGTCCTAGCTAGTAATATAATTATTTCCAATTTTCTATAATTACATGCAGGCAAAAAAATTTTTAGAAACAATTAATATTTTTTATGTTCCCAAAGGTGAATACATAAAATTTATCTGGGGAGAACATGAATCTAAAAGCATAAATAGAAAGATCCAATTTGCACCAATTGTGAGGGCTGAGCATCAGTGCATATTAATTTCAAGGCATGCATTAATGGCATATCCAAATATTAATTCTAATAAACATAATTATTTCTTTTCATTAATGCAGTAATCAATATTACCATATGCAGTAAAAATATTGATCAGATGGGGATCAAAATTAACCCACTCACAGTCATATAAAAAGGGAGGTACGTGGTGAGAGCTCATTGCATATCACTTGAAGAAAATAAGACATGGCTCCGATATTATCTCTGAAGCCTCTGCTTTTGGTCACAGCCATAGTTGCTGCAATGTGCCAAGGTGGCGAGACAGGTCTTCTTCCTCCAAAAACAACAGTCCAAATCATCAATACCTTGCCTAAGCACGAGGACTTGACACTTCATTGCAAAGACAAGCATCATGATCTTGGGGAGCACACTCTGAAATTCGAAGAGTCGTTTGAATTCAGATTCAGGCCAAATCTTATGATGAATTCGACTCTTTATTTCTGTAGTTTTTGGTGGCAATCAGGAGAACCTCGTTACTTTGACATATACAAACAGGAACGAGACAAGTGCAAGGTGTGTACTTGGAAAGTAACTGAGTATGGTCCTTGCTTGTTCGGCGTTTGCTATCCCTGGAATAAGTCTCAACCGCGGTCAACGCTTGTTCCTGATAACCTTGACCGTGTTATTACATCAAATGCCAAAATTACCCGATCTTGTCCCTGATCATTAAAATCACATGCTTAGTATAATCACCTTTATATCTATGTTTGTCATCGATCAACTTTGTTTCAATTTTTAGGTGCCTTGAAACTAACGTGGCATGAAATATACTCCCTTGTTTCAAACATAAAGTGTGCTGGAACTGGAAATATATACAAGACATTTTGTGGATTTTTAAGGATAATTAATGTTTTTCCCTAAAATAAATTTTCATAAAAATATCAAACTATCTCACCTCTCTTCATTAATATGATCCATTTCCTTTTGCATATTTATTAAAAAGAGAACAAGTTGAAAAAAAATATTAACTATCAAAATGATTCTTTTGGCATGTTTGAATTAAGTAAAAATATCAGTTATGTAACTAAATTAGTTTTGTAGATAGTGAAAAAAAGGTCAGACTTACAAGATCATACAAAAAAGCTTACTTCTTTTCATTTCAATTTTTTTCATCTTTAATCTCTTAGCGAATATACGTTTTGGATTGAATACATTAACAAAAATTTCTAGCACGATTAATTGAATATCCAGGTATAAATGTGGGATTTATGAAATTTATTATTATTCCCTCCAATCCTATTTATGATTCATTTTTTCCATGTTTTACTGTAACTAAAAAAAATGAGTTAAAATTGATTTTCTTTAAAAATTAACAAATTTTTCATTTTATGATCTATTAAATATATATATATATATATATTTTAATGATGTATTTTTACGATCACTATCATTGTTTAATGGGATAAAAGTTATGAAATTTCTGATGAAAATGAAGTCAAATACATGCCATATAAATCAGATAAAAAATGATTCTCTCTTTATCTTATATAATAAAACGAGTGGAAGTATTTGTATAGAAAATACCAATCAATATTCAGGAAAGATAATTTACTCAACTGTGGCAAGATTATAAATTTGTGCTACTTTCATTTTAATTTATAAGACATTTTCAAATAAGATCATGCATACCAATAAAGTTTATTAAATATATTTTACAACTTTTATTTTTCAAAATAAAAATATACTTCCTCCATTAAAAAATATAAGGCATTTTTAATATTTTGAGGTAATAATTATTTTTTTAAAAAAGTGTCTCTATTGATGAATGACTTTATATTTGTTGTAGGGTATTTGATAGAGATAAATATAAAAAATAGGGTTAGTTTCAAAATAAATAACTACTTTATTGAGAGATGAGATTTAATTAAAAATGCTTTACATTTTGAATGAAGGGAGTAAAATTTTAAAAATATCATTAATTTAATATTCTATTTATATAAGAATATTAAACAGATAATACAGAAAAATGATAATGTTGAAGAAATATTTTTTTAATGAATTTAAAATGTTAATTTTTGTTAAGAAATGTCTTAGGAGTATAAGTTTTGACGGAAAAGGTAACGACTAAGAAGTAAGATTTTTTTTTTTGGGGGGGGGGGGGGGCGTAGCAGGCGAAATTTTATCCGGGAAAGAATAGAGAGAACAAAAATCTAAAATCATAAATAGATAGCAGATCCAATTTGCAAAAATCTTGAGGTCCGAAAATCGTTGCAAAACTTAAGGCATTAATGGCATATTAATAGTTTAATACTAATAAATACTATAAGGATTTATTTTCGTTAATGCAACGATCATCATTACCAGATAAAATTAACTCATTCTCAGTGATCATAAAAAAGAGAGGCGTATGGCAAGGACTTGTTGCATCTCACTTGAAGGAAACAAGACACGGCTCCATTAATGAAGTCTCTACTATTACTGTTAACAATGGCTGCCGCAACGCAGAAATGTGGCGAGTCGTTTTCAATCATTCCGTCAAAAACGACGGTGATAGTCCAGAATCTGATAAGTGGCCAAGAGGATCTGTCGTTTCATTGCAGATCCAAGGACGACGATCTCGGAGAGCAGAATCAAATACGGACAAACGTGGGAGTTCAGATTCAGGCCAAACCCGATCTGGGAATCAACGCTGTACCACTGCCATTCTGGTGGCCCTTGTAACACCCTCAAATTTACAAACCGATTTTTCGCAAGTTATTAATTCAAGAAATCATTTTTTTTTTGAACCCTTATCATACCCTTATCATGGTAGAAAAATTTCTACCATGATACATCCAAGACAATATACCACAGGTCTTAAAATATCTCAAAAAGCAATTAGAACCATGAGGGACAGACATGATCCTCATAGCATGTTATTTAAATTAGGTCATGAATCAAAAGGGACAGACATAATCCTCTTGGACATATAAATGCATTTAATAAAAAGGATTAGAGTTTACATGCTCCATAGACAAGATATGTCCTAAGTTGGCACAAGATACATTGTATAATCCAAAATAAGAGGCAACGTAAAAGATGGTGTCTCATACACCATAATTACACCTCTGGTGCTTTCTCGGCCGGATTCGCTCCTGTAAAAATATTAACCACGGGGAATGAGACTTAAAAGTCTCAGTAACCAAAAATTAATATGTAATGATGCATGCGGATGTAACTAATCATGCGATTGCTAAGTGGGCACACAAAACATTTAACCGAACAATATTTTCAAACAAACCGAACAAGTATTTAATTGCATGACTGCACCTTATATCCTCCTTTCACCATGCTCGGACGCCAAATCACCCGGCCAAAGGTGAGTTGGACCAAGCGACACGCCACTCATTGGGTCCAATGAGGGCTTACCACGTGGTAATAATTAACCGAACAGAAATTCCCATTAACACCATACATTAAAATACCCTGACAAGTCATGCATCATTCAAATATCCAAACAGGAATATATCCGAACAATAATATCTCATCATGATAAAACAAAAATAAATTTTTAACCCACTTGGCAATAATTTCAAACAAGTATATACAGTATTTATTTTCAATAATTCATAATTTTTCCAAACAACAAAACAACACATAACCATTCACAAACACACTCATCACAACACATTAATAATGGTTACCTTGTGTCTTGAATAACAAGTTCCCCTTCACAACTCCTTTTTCACCACTATCTTTGTCAATATAATCTACATAATTATTTCACAATACTATATATTAATTTTACATTAAAATAAATAACTCTAATTTAAAGAGTTAGAAAGTCTTAAATCTATAGTCCATATTAACACTAATTTAAGATTTATGCCTTATTTAACTTCCAAATTCTTTTCTAAAATTCTCGTACCCTAATGAACTATTTTTTTTTATCCTCAATTCACTTCTAGTATCGCAATTTCATCCTTCTACATTCTAAAAATTCATCTAAAAATAAATTAAAAATTTTAAAATTATCCTGAAGCCTCAAATCACCTTTCTATAACCTCAAAAATACCTATTCATACTTAAATAAATATTTAATAATCATAGATTTATCCCTACATCTCAGATTCCACATAAATTCAACCATATAGATCTAGATTTTAACTCAAAAATTCTTAAACATGAGTTTCAACCTTAAGAAAATATTCTATAATATTTACTATATCCCTAAGAATTTTAACCTATATTTTTAATCCATCATATCATCAGATTAACTATCCTATAGAAAAATCCTAATCAAAATATTTACTCTATCCTACAAAATAATCATATCACTAGAAAGCTAATATTATTTAGAAAATAACTATAAAATTAATTTTGTAATTAAATAAATTTTTAAATGCTAATCTAAACAGGAAAGTTAGAACATACCTGAAGAAAAAAGAAAATAATCCCCCCTTGCGAGAAAACGCCGAGCAACGTGAGAGGAAGAGAGAAAAATAATATAAAAATGGGATTGTGAGTCCCAAAATTATATTAAAAAAAACTATAGGTTTGAATTTAATTATTCAAACCTTTGGGCCCAAAGTTGCAATTTTCTCTAAATTGCATCTTAGCCTCTCATGCTTCCTAATGCACACACCCCCTCCTTTTTATACATGAAGGCACCTCTTCTCTTCCCTCATCTAACCAATGTGGGACTTAGAAACAACAACCTTCCACCCCCCCTTTTTTTTGTTCCTTCTACCTTCTCTTTTTTTTTTTTAACACACACATAAAAAAATTATTTATGTATTATATCTTAACTAAATATTGCTTATGTGATTTTAAATTTAAATTTTTAAATTCATAATTAAATACCTAATCATAATATTATTTCTAAATAACCTCAAATAATATAAATTCCTATTATTATCATTTTTTTTCTCAAAACCTAAATTCCACAATTTCTTTATTATATAAAAATCAGGATGTTACAATTCTCCCCTCCTTTTAGAAATTTTGTCCTCAAAATTTAATAGATAAGCTTAGAAACTATGTACCTAAGCAAATAAATGTGGATAATCTCGCCTCATACTCTTCTCGGTCTCCCAAGTAGCATCACCTAGGGCTCCACCCTTCCAAATCACCTTCACGAGTCGGATGGTCTTATTGCGTAGTTGTTTGTCCTTAAAGTCCTCAATTCGCTCCGGTTCGGATCTAAAGGTCAAATTCTCCCTCAATTCTACTTCTTCAGGTTCAATAACATGGGAGGGATCCGGGTTGTACTTCTTCAACTGTGATACGTGGAACACATTATGGATACCTGCAATCTGTGGAGGTAATGCAACTCTATATGCAGTAGATCCAATTCGCTCCAAGATCTCATACGGGCCCATAAATCTAGGTGTCAATTTCTTTGCCTTAATGGATCTACCAATGCCTGTCACTGGAGAAACCTTCAAAAATACATGATCTCCTACTTCAAACTCTAACGGCCGTCTCCTCTTATCAGCATAGCTCTTCTGTCGGCTCTGAGCGGTTAGCAATTTTTGCTTAATCATTGCAATCTTCTGGGTGGTTTGCTCTACAATTTCTGGACCAATGATACTCCTCTCACTTAATTCTGTCCAACATAAAGGCGATCTACACTTCCTTCCATACAAGGCCTCATAAGGCGCCATCCCAATACTAGAATGATAGCTGTTATTATAAGCAAATTCAGCTAATGGCAAATGATTATCCCAACTACCTGGTAGTTCAATGGCACAAGCTCTCAACATGTCCTCCAAAGTCTGGATCGTCCTCTCTGTTTGTCCATCTGTTTGGGGGTGGTATGCGGTGCTAAAACTCAGTCTGGTACCCATAGCCTTCTGTAGCGCACCCCAAAAGTTTGAAGTGAACCTTGGGTCACGATCTGACACAATTCTAGAGGGTATACCATGAAGTCTAACTATCTCCTTAATGTATATCTCAGCAAATTTCTCTAATGTAGAGGTAAACTTGATCGCCAAAAAGTGAGCTGATTTGGTGAGTCGGTCTACTATCACCCAAATAGCATCCTTACTCGAGGGTGTTCTTGGCAGTCCAGTGATGAAATCCATAGAAATATCATCCCATTTCCACTTTGGAATATCTAACGGTTGCAGTGTTCCAGCTGGCTTCTGATGTTCTATCTTTATCTTCTGACACGTTAAACATCTAGAAACAAATTCAGTTACATCTTTCTTCATTCCTGGCCACCACCAACCTCGCTTCAAATCATGGTACATTTTAGTTATACCGGGATGAATTGTATATTTGCTCCTATGAGCTTCTTCTAAAAGGATATTCCTCAATCTTGGATCATTAGGTACACAAACTCTACCTTTATACTTCATCACTGTGTCCTCAAAGATGGTAAAATTTGGGGCCTTACCTACCACTATCTCCTTCCTTATATTCCTTAAGTAGTCATCACTTTGCTGTGAGACTCTGAGATCTTCCCAGAAT
Organism: Prosopis cineraria; assembly: GCF_029017545.1. Classification (NCBI taxonomy): domain Eukaryota; kingdom Viridiplantae; phylum Streptophyta; class Magnoliopsida; order Fabales; family Fabaceae; genus Prosopis; species Prosopis cineraria. Next base: position 3,349 of record NW_026555794.1, on the reverse strand, counting down.
TTGCTCTCAAAGTCTGCTACCTGGAGTGCGGCCATTTGATGTTCAATCACATCTACTGGAACATCATGAAAACTGTTCCATAAATGATATTCATGAACCATCAAATGTGCAGCATGAATAGTCTTTCTACTTAAGGCATCAGCTACCACGTTAGCCTTACCCGGATGGTAATGTAATTCAAAGTCATAATCCTTTAGAAATTCCATCCATCGTCGCTGCCTCATATTAAGCTCTTTTTGATCAAATAAATACTTCAGGCTCTTATGGTCACTGAAGATTTGAAACTTAGATCCATACAAGTAGTGTCTCCATATCTTAGAGCAAACACAACTGCAGCTAACTCCAAATCATGAGTAGGGTAATTTTCCTCGTGTGGTCTCAACTGTCTGGAGGAATAGGCAACCACTCGGTCATTTTGCATCAAAACACATCCTAAACCCTTTAAAGAAGCATCAGTGTACAGAGTGTACGGCACCACAGGGTCAGGAATAGTCAATACTGGAGTAGTGGTTAACCTCTTTTTCAATTCTTGGAAAGCAGCTTCACATTTGTCAGTCCAAATAAATGGGGCATCCTTCTTAGTTAGCTTAGTTAAGGGCATCGCAATTTGCGAAAATCCCTTAATAAAGCGACGATAATAACCTGCTAGACCTAAAAGCTTCGTATCTCTGTAACAGATTTTGGCTGTTCCCACTTCATCACTGCATCAATCTTACTAGGATCCACCGCAACTCCATCTCTGGACACAACATGGCCCAAAAACTTTACTTCTTGGAGCCAAAATTCACACTTGCTTAATTTGGCATAAAGCTTATGTTCCCTCAAAACTTGCAAGACGATTCTTAAATGTTCACCATGAGCCTCCTCATCCTTTGAATAAATAAGAATGTCATCAATAAACACTACTACAAACTTATCTAAATAGGGTCGAAAGATCCTATTCATGTAATCCATGAATACCGCAGGAGCATTCGTAAGTCCAAACGGCATCACCATGAATTCATAATGCCCATATCTCGTCCGAAATGCTGTCTTAGGTATATCCTCTGCTCTCACTCTCAATTGGTGGTACCCTGACCTTAAGTCAATCTTTGAGAAAACTGCGGATCCCACAAGCTGATCCAGCAAATCATCGATTCTCGGAAGTGGATATTTGTTCTTGATGGTTACTTTGTTCAATTGTCTATAATCAATGCACAATCGGAGGCTTCCGTCCTTCTTCTTTACAAAAAGGACTGGAGATCCCCAAGGTGTGAAACACTCGGTCTGATGAAACCCTTCTCAAGTAGCTCTTCAATTTGCTTTTTCAGTTCCGCTAACTCTGAAGGGGACATCCGATAAGGAGCCTTAGAAATTGGCCCTGTACCGGGTACCAATTCAATTGAGAACTCTACCTCGCGCTTGGGGGTAAACCGGAGACTTCGTCTGGAAATACATCCGCAAATTCTTTGACAATTGGGATATTCTTCACGCCTTCATCAATCTCAGCTTGGATAGAGAAGAAAACCATGTAGGCCTGGCAACCCTTCTTCATACATCTATCAACTTGCGCGCCGACAAGAAAACATGATCTTGAGTCTCGACTGGGGTCACCGACAAAGAAGATAAAGACACACTCCTCTCTCTACAATCTAGGATAGCACCATTTGCAGCCATCCAATCATTCCCACAATTACATCCATACCTCTCAGTGGTAGGATAATTAAGTCCATAGTTGTTTCCTATTTTTAAACTCGACTACTAGGTTAAGGCATGCCTTAGCAGTCCTCACAGATTCTCCCGCAGGAGTAGACACATTCATATCAAAAGGTAAAATACACACAGGCAAATCAAGGTTCTTTACACAAGTTTCAGAAATAAAAGAGTGTGTAGCACCCGAATCAAATAGTGCAACAATATCATGATGAAGGATTTTGATGTTACCTCTAATGGCATCTGGGGAGTTCATGGTGTCCTGAGTAAGAGCAAACACACGGCCAGAGACAGTAGGATGTTGGGAAGGGTTCTTCATATTTGAGCCCTGGTTGTCCCCACAAAACTTTGCAATGTGACCGGGTTTCCCACAAATGTAACAGACCCAGCACTGTCCGAAATGACGACGCCCGCATTTAGTGCACTGTTGAGAGCTCGCTGTACTCGGGGCAGGGGTAGATACTGTTGGGCTCCTCTGTGACCCGTAATAACTACTATGATAGCTCCTCTGTCCTTGGCCCCTTTGAAATGGACCCTTCTGCCTTCCTTGGTTCCATGAGCTACTCGAACCCTGATGGTTTTTCTTCATAATGCCTCCGGTGGGTCGAGGGTAGGTTGGGGGTCTACTATATGAATAAACCCTCTTCTCTCTCTCAACCTCCTTCTTACTGCGAGCTACTACTTGTAGTTTTATGCACATTTCATCATAATCTCGGATATCTAGATGAGCCAATTGTTCCCTCAATTCTGGTCTAGCCTTCTCCAATAAGCGCTTAGCCTTCCATTCGGAATCATCCCTATACTGCAGGTACGTGGAGTATCTAGATAACTCCTGAAACTTAGCAATGAATGTGTCCTCATCGAGGTTCCCTTGCTTAAAGGCATGGAATTCCGCTTCCTTCTCAGACCTTAACTCTGATGGAAAGTAATGCCTAAATAATTTTTCCTTGAATTCCTCCCAGGTGAGTGTAGAATCATCCCTGGGCCCTGCTGTCTCCCACCAATCTCTTGCTCCTTTCACTAGGAGCACTAATGCTACTTGTACTTTTTGATTGCTGGTGCATGTGACTACTCGAAAGATGGATTCGAGTCTTTCACCCATTCCTCTACCACGGATGGTTTAAGGTTACCATCAAACGTAGGAGGGTTAAACTTCCTAACATTTTCCCACACATCAGTAATGGTCGGTGGGGCTCTCTGTTCCTCCTGCCTAATTTCTTTCCTTCTAGACTCATGATCTCTCAGAGTGGCAGGAGGATGGAGGAACTGCCTTCCCCCACATGACTCTCAACATGAGCCCTATCTCCATTTTCAGTTACCTTTTGCCTCTTTAGCTCCGTCAACTCTTGTTCGTATCCTTGAACCTTGTCTGTTAATGTTTTTACAAGCTTCTTAATTCCGCCAAGTCAGGCTCCTCATTTGGCAGTGGCGGCGGGTGGCAGGTGCTCATGTTGGAATCCTGAGTTACCACGAGTAACAGGCATTTTCTCTCCCCTCCTAAAGGATACAAGATATAATAATAAAATTAGCCTAGCTATATCATGGCCATACAATGAGAAGCACCATAACAATGTATATTGCCAACCGACTCTATGCTCTGATACCAATATGGAACACCCTCAAAATAACAAACCGATTTTTCGCAAGTATTAATTCA
>NW_026555793.1:0-49763 GCF_029017545.1 Prosopis cineraria | reverse complement strand
TTTTTTTTATAGTTTAATCTTTTTCTATCAAGGTTGATTTTAAAGTATCTATTTCATTAGGTGAACCTTTTCATAAACACGGTTAGCTTTCTAAAGTATAGTTTAACTCTCTTTTTTTTAATCACAGTTACCCTTAAAATAAATTTGAGAAAATTAGTTTTAAATTTTATATAATGGTAATTGATTTGTGGGTTTAATTCTTTTATTACCATGATATTGTTTAAATTTTTGGGTTGTAAGGGTTATGCGTTACATTTTTCTTGATACCTTATGTGTAAGGGTGATTAAGTTACTAGTTATCCTAATAAGATTGTTGAAATTTTATTTAATTAACTACTTAATTATAAATTCATTACAATTTAGAATGTCTAGATTTAATCTAGATCGCTCAAAGGCAAATATATAATTATATGATCTGGACTGTCTAGATTTAAATTGGATGGTTTAATTTTAAATTTTTTCTATTTTTATTTTATGTTTATCAAAAAGTAAATTTATAAATTGTTAATAAAATTTTTCAAATTTAGACAATCTAAATTATCCAAATCTAATATTAAAATTTTTATATTTTTTATAAATGAACAATCTTACTCTCAATAGTCCAGATTTTAACAATTTTTTATAGATTTTATAAATTTTTATTTTGGCAAATACAATTTTAAAAATAAAGACAATGTCTTCACTAGCTTTTCCTAATTTTTATTTAAATTTAATTTAAAATTTTTGAAACTGAACATTCTAAAATAAATCTATAAACATATAAAAAATGAATATTACATTTGGTCCGTTCATATTAAATAAAACTATCTAGATTGATGACAAACATATTTCTTGAACATTTTATAACTTTTTATTTTGATAAAAATAAAAATTTTAAATCTAAACCATTTAAAACTAAATATGAACAATCCAGATTATATCAAAAAGTGATGACACTTATTGCCCTTTGAGTAGACGCACGGAGGGGAATCATCGTTGTTCATTATTTGCCCAACAAGTCCCGCTCAATTCTCAACAACCACATTTGAAGTTTATAAATAGGAAAATTTCTTGAAAAAGACTCAACAGAAATTTAATTGTTGATAAGGACTTGAGAGATTTTCTATTTGAGGTCCTTCATTGGCATTAATTCGGGAGTTTCTAAATGACTAGATTGTCCCTAAGAGTAAAATGACTAAATAACCCCTAAACAAATCCTCTCCCACACTCTTCTCTCGTTCCCATGTGAATCTGGCATCATTCTGGCCTCAGTTCTGTGATTCCGATGGCGATGGTGAGTGGTCATGATTCCAACAATGACGGCAACAATAGAGAGTAAGTTGAGATCTTGGTTACTCGACCCCTCTCTAGTTCTTCAATCTGTTTCTCTTGATTTCTCTATTATTCGATTGTCCTCCAATTCCAATTTCAAGTCTTGATTCAAGGCCTACAATCGGCCAAAGATGAAGCTAGCTAGCTCATTGCTCATGATTTCTTTCTATCAAAAGGTTGTTGAGTGCTGATCCCAACGTAGGCTTTCTGCGATTTTGATTCTTGCGTGAATTTGATTGTTTGTGTTTTAAGCACTTGGTAATTATGCAATTCTTTAAAATGACGATGCTTGTTATGGTGGTTGATGGTTTTAAGCAATTTTCTCAGGTATAATTACTGTTGTTTTAAGGCATTATAGCATCTAGGTTTTTTTTTTTTTTAAGCTTGAAAAGCTGGTAGATTAATGGACTAAGGCCAAGTGAAGCATTTCTCCTTTATTTAGTGAAATAGACGCAGACATCCATAGAAGTTTTTAAAATTTGACGATGCTTTGATTAAATATTGTTTTTCTCTGTTTATGTGTGTTTTTTGTTTAGTACTATATATTGTTGCATATTTTTTGGTCTTTCCATAAATTATCTAACAATGTGAATGGGTTGTGACTGTGGTAGGATCCTAATTTGAAGCACTTGGAAACTACTATATGGGATGCATCGCTTGTGTTTGTCAAGTTTCTAGCCCTTTCTAGTTTATGCTGATTGTGATTTGTAAATGAGTTATATATAACCATATGTTGATGACAATCTGGTTTCCTTATTGAAATATTGAAGTTTCAAAGTTCTTGATGTTGCTCCAATCTTCCTTTACAATTGGAAGTTTCTGTTTAAATATTTTACCGTCACTCAAATATTGGACTTGTGCTCCTCTTCACCAATGGAAAAGTAGAACTAAAGTAGTGGCTCTTTTCTTGACATGTGTATGTACAAGACCATTTAGGTGCCAACTGAATAAGCAAATTTTATTTTCTATTCGAAAAATGATAAGACAAAAAATATGCTTGCATGTTTCCAATGTACTTTTCTAATCAAACATTAAAATGGCAATCCATATCAAACATACTCTTTAAAGTAAATTTTCAACAGAAAATTTATAATGTTTCCAACGCTTTTGGCATGACAGGATTTGGAGAAGATAGATTAAAAAAAGCATTGTAAAGTTGAGAGAATCAGGAGGCAAGGATAAAGTGGTAGAAAAAGGTGACAATGTTGGAGAAGGTGATGGTGCTGGAGAAGAAGGAGGCTAGAATGAATAGATTAGGAATATTGTTAGGATGGGTCTTTTACAAATGTTCATGTCCATGAATGTTTTCATTTTTAAGGTATACATGATTATGTGTATACACAATTAAGGATATGGAATTCTACTTTTTGTAACTCTTATTTGTTTGCATCTTCAAATTTTTTTTCTTCAGGTGTTATTTTGCTTATAAGTTAATATTTGTTTGCATTCAATCATTTTGCTACAAGGAATGTAAAATAGATTTATTTTAAACTCAATTTAGAGTGTAAAACATGAATCACGCATTGTGTCAATTTAAAAGAATAAAGTTGTTCAATGAATGAGTGTTTTTAGAGACTTTCTTTCATTTCTAACATTTGATTTTTAGAATATCAAAATAGATTTTCATGAAAAGAAGCAAATTTTTAGAATGTGAATTTACGTTTTTATAATATCATTTGGTGTTTTCATGAAAAATGAGCAAATTTTTTGCATATTCAATTGCATTTTCAAAATAATCATATGCATTTTTAGAATATCAATTTTAGATATTTGAATATCACTTCAAGAAATTGCAAATAGGACTCAATTTATTCGAATATGCAAAAGTATTTCTCAATATATGGAAGAAATTTACATTTTATTAAAAATCAGTCGCATAACAAGGAACAAATATTACATATACTTTCAAAAATATCTATAAGGGAAATTAATGAGTGATATTAAAAAATGTGAAAGAAATTTGCAATTCATTGAAGATCAGCCACATATCAGCGAAGAAATATTGCATATGCTTCCAAAAGAATCCATAAGAGAAATTAATGAGTAATACTTGAATATGCAAAAGTGTTATTCGATATATGGAAGAAATTTGTATTTTGTTGAAAATTAGTCACATATCGAGGAAGAAAGAAATTGCATATACTTTCAAAAGTATCCATAAGAGAAATTAATGAGTGATACTCAAATATGCAAAAAGTGTTATTCAAATATATGAAAGAAATTTGCATTTTGTTAAAAATTAGTCACATATTGAGGAAAAAGATTGCATATGCTTCCAAAAGTATTCATAAGAGAACTTAATGAGTAATATTCAAATATGAAAAAGTGTTATTGAAATATGTGGAAGAAATTTATATTTCATTAAAGATCGGTCGCATATGAAAAAAAATTACATATACTTCCAAAAAATATCCATAATGAAAATTAATAAGTGATATTTGAATATACAAAAGTGTTATTCAAATAAATAAAAGTTTTCTTGCATATAATTGAAATTCAAATGCATATAGTAGAAGAATCATTGTATATGATTAAAGATCTTTGCTTATAGTATTCCAAAATGCTTTTAAATTAAAAATTTTCAAAATATCAAAATATGTTTATTTGAATGAATGAATGATTTGTTGTATATATTAAAAAATTATATGATTATTTGAGTTTATTATTTTAATTCTTTTAAATTTGTTTTTTAAGGATGCTATTCACTGAAAAATTTATTTGATCTCAGATTTATTAGCTAATGTTGATCCTACCGCCACCCTCAAAAGGAAAATACAACTATATTGAGTGAAAATTTTTACTGGTATTATTACCTTTTGATGTAAATATTTAAGTCTTATGTATTTTAATTTAGAGAAAAGAGTAATTGCTCCACATAGATTGTTGCTAAGACTTTATTTTTTATATATATTGTTTGTTGACTAGAAGGAGCTAAGCTTCTGACTGATATTATATTTTATGAAAATTATTTTATGTTAAAAAATTTCAGGAGATCTTATTTACTGAGGAGTTTTGTTGAAACTTCTACAAAAATATTGAAGCTTTGCTATGACAATTAGTATTAAAAGTATTAGAATTTTCATATGACTTGATTATTTAAAAAACAAAATGAAATGAATTTTCATTTTAAAGCTTAAAGGAATGCGTAATGTAGTTTGCGCCCGTGCCGGTCACCCTTCTTTTTTTTTTTTGAGGCATGACAGCTTTATCAAAACAAATAATAAATGTGGATATATAGTCTATGAGGGTAAATAACTAATCAAGTGTGGACACACAATTCATAAGGATAACTAACTAGTCAAGTGTAGCTGAAAGTCACAAAACAAACATGGCAAGAGCTATGAATCAAGTACAGGCATGAAGCCCACGAAAATGAGCATGAGTACGTTGGCCTTTGCACAGGCTAGCATTTCCTATAAGCACCTTACTAGTTAGGTAAACCATGATATGTCAAGGGCTAACGGAATTGTCATTAGCATTCAATGTTCTAAACTCAGTTCCCCTAAATAAAATTAAGCTTGTATGAAGAGAGAAAGCAATTTCAAATTTTTCCCACTTCAAAAACACTATTCAACCATTATTTTTTATCATTACATGTCAACTATATAAACTATTAGTAAAATTAATACATTTTCAGTAATAAAACAATTAGTAAAAGAATAGGATAAATAAGAATATTTGTACAATTTATAAGGATTAATAATAAAATTTTAAATAAGGAGATTTATAAATACTTACTAAAAAAACTATTCAAAATGCTACCCACTCGCTTGAAAATTTTTCAAAAATTTTAAAACTCGTTCACTTCAACTTCTCACCTTAATTCCAATAGTGCCATTAATTTCCTAACAAGTAAATCAAAATCCTAAAATTAATTATTTATTATTTTCTTAATATAAGTAAGATGATATTTTAACATCTTAATTTCTAACAAATAACAAAGTTTTCTTTATCCCAAACAAATTCTCCCTATGCACTTAATTTCACCAGCCAAGATTTCTCTCAAGTCATTAGTAGGATATAATTTGATCCCAATAATATTTCAATTTAACATTACACAGTCAAGAATTTCCTTATCAAATTAGTAAGTTAACCATAATCCAACAAGAGCAAGATAAAACCTTCCATTCATTTATGCCTTCTTAAGGTTAATGAAGCACCACAATCTAATATTAAATATTCAATATCTACTATTTTAGGTTCTAATCACTATTTTAAATCTATTAGCCAAAAATCCAACATATAAATAAATTCACTATGCTTCCTAAACACATTTCTTTATCAAGAATAAATTAAAATTCTTAAAATGAGTCCTAAATCCATAGTACTAGTATTTAAACATTGAACATACTTAGTTACTCCACTTCACTTTCTAAACATTTTTACAAACACATTAAGTACATTAACATTCAAACTACATTATCAAACTACTTATATATTACTCGAGACTAACAAAAAGAACACCCAATAATTCCCTTTTATTCAATCGTCCAGCAGCAATAAAGCAAAGCAATTCCAGTTCATTGCATCCAAACATATAGAGTGCAAAAAAGATTTAATCATGGACCGAACTTCCAACCCAAGAGCAACACTTCAGTCCTAGCTACAAGTAACACATGAAGAACAAAGAACAGGGACCAACCAACCGACTGGAGAAGGAAGAGATTTTTCAGTGCTGTTATTGCGCATGAAGAAGAAGTAAGAATAGCAGCTCACCTCCAATGAAACCGCAGGAGCCCCCCTGATTCAGCACGTGACGGGAACTGAAGAAGGGAAAGAGAACTGTAATAATCCAATATATATATATATATATATATAATAAATAATACTATTAAAATTAATAATAACATTTTGATTGTATTTTATAAACTCAGGAGTAGATGTAACAAGGTGAAATGATGGCTTAATGAAAATTATACTTGTCTACTAACGAGTTCAGCGTTCAAACCCTCATTGTGTCAAGGGAGGAATTTTATTTTATTAATCTTAGGTAATTACTAAAATGCCTCTTAAAAAATAAAACTAAATAAATAATACATGTCAGATTTTTTTCATCTCTGCTTTCACGGTTGGGAACCATAAGAGAGTGGGGGAAAACTGAATGACACGAATCGGGACCCTCTTTCTTCATCCTCCTCCCCTTTCTCGATTCTTCTTCAAAGACTCTGAGAGAGAGAGAGAGAGAGAGAGAGAGAGCTCGACGCTCGACCTCTTCCCTTCCTCATTTCTCCGCCATCGAGTCTGTCACCAGCAGCTGTGGATGCGCCGAAATCTTCCACGTTTTTCTCTGTCCGTGCTACTACTGTGGGTGCATCTACTTCTTCCTTCTCCTCTGCCGTTTTTGAGTGGGCGGGACCTCTCCTCCCCTGTTTAGTGTCGTCACTGATCTGCTCAGGGGGCTTTCAATTTTGTTCTTCATTTTTCTTTGCCGTGTGGGATGCGGTTTTCTGTTGTCGTTCTTCTGCCCTTCTTCTCTGACTGTGGGTAGCAGGTCGGAGACCCTTCCTTCTTTCCTCACCGACGTCACTTGTGTTGGGTAGAGCTCATCCTTTTCCTCTGTCCGTGCGCTGCCGTGGGTGTTGCCGTCAGGTCCCTTATTCATGGACTTCCCCTGTTTCAAGTGCGTTTGAACCTCTCTGTACTTCTTGTTTGTTCTGTTTGTGTTTGATTAAACGGTGAAGATTGTGATATTTTTTTTTTTCCTGTTACTGGTATGATCAAATAGGGGAGGCGTGCAATGTTATTAAAATAAGATCCATCGTTAAACCAATTGAGGTATTAGTTTACGGTTTAATGTCGTCGTCTAACCCCGTGAATGAACCGATTATAATTAAATTAATATATTTAGATATTATAGAAAAGTTTAAATTAAGTTTCTTATATTTTCTGGGGCTTCAAAATCATTATTGATTTTTTGGAGATGATTATCACATTTTTTTAAAAAAATAAAACTAAATCTATTTAAAAATATATGTAAATAAGTAGGTGGATGAACATAGATAAAAAAAAAAATGTTTACATGTGAAGAAATAAGTTAAAAGAATCAATTTAAAAAGAGATCGAAAGGATGCATGCTTATTTTTTAAGTTGGTCATTGAGTAATTTTGAGAGGCAAGTTATAATTGAATTAAAATAATATTATATAAAAAATATAGATAAATAGTTAGAATAACAAAAATGAAAAAGGTATTCATATATAAAAAAATAAGTACAGGACCTCACACAAAAAATTAACAAAGATGAGGGGGGTAATTTTTTAAATGAGCAAATAGACATGTAGACATGTGGGATGGGACATTGGGACTACATATGTCTTTGACGGAAATAAGGCCCACATCGCCTAAATGTTGCGGAAGAAAAGGCGCTGATGCTTTTATAATGGAAAGGATGTTGGCGCATGATTGCTGCTTCATTTGGGTGACACCTTGCAAAGTTGTGGGCCCTAGTCAATTTTTTTTAATTTTTTTAGTAAATTTTATTTTAATTTTAAGTTGGTGCTTTTTTGTTTATTTTCTTAATTTTTTTAAGCCAATCTGGCTGAAATTGTGGTCTGATTTACTAATTTTATTTTAATTTTAAGTTGATGCTTTTTTGTTTATTTTTTAATTTTTTTTTAGCTAGTCTGGCTGAAATTGTGGTCTGATTTATCAATTTTATTTTAATTTTAAGTTGATGCTTTTTTTATTTATTTTTTAAAATTTTATTTTTTAGCCAGTCTAGTTGAAAATGCGGTTTGGTTTATCAGTTTTGATACAAGTTCTTATTTGGGTCTAGTTTTGTATGTGTTTCAGATCCAGTTAGGCACTAGCTCCCGATTCAGTTGGCCAGTATGGTCTAGTTTTCATAACAATGAAGGTGTGTAATGACTCAAAAAAATTTAAAATTGAATTAAGTAAATTAAATAATTTTTTTTTCTTTATTGAGATTTGATTGAATTAATTTAATTATAATATATGAAGAGTAGTGACCCAATAAAATTTTATTAATTATTTATATAGAGGTCTAAAGTTTAAATTTTATTTAAGCCAAAGTTAATTTTATTTTATTATATGAGAAATTATTAAAGTGCCCTCGTTCTTATTATAAAAATATTATAATAATAAAAAAAAAAAAACCTGTTTGGGTCTCCTTTTGAAAGTTTCCTCAACAGGCTTTGGGTCTTGTTTCGTAATTTTTCCAACAAGCTAATTATTTTATTATCTCCATTCTTCACGTCGGTTAGAAGCAGCAGAACAGAGGAAGTGCGTGCGTTCGCGTCTATCTCTCTTTCTCTTCCCCTTCCCTGTCGCGTAGGCTTCAATCTCACCTTGGTGTGCTTATCCCCTCACCGCCAGCAATTCACTACTCCTTTCCCTTTGTTGTTCGGCCATTTCTGTCCAGAGGTAAAGCTGAATCTCTTGCTCTGTTTCTGCTCTATGTCGTGGCTGGCGGAGGTTTGCGTAAGCGTGTTCGGTTACCTTTTTCTTCCTTCTCAGCTATTGAGGTCCGGTGTGTGTATGTATGGTAGCTGATTCTTTTGTTTGTTGGCTGAAATTTCTGGTTTCCTTCCTTCTCGTGGCTGTTACAGATTGAGGGCCTTCTCTTCTCCTTCTTCCATGTTGGCCACTTGCTGATTCATGTTGGTTGCCATGGTGTTTCGTTGAGGTGATTTTCTGTTTATCCTTCATCTGCGATTTCCATAGCAGGAGAAGCATCCTTTTGCCTTCTTCTAGCTGATTAATACTAGCCTATTTCTCGTTGCCTCTGCCTAGAGATTTTAGAAAGAATTGAGGTTTAGTTTTGGTTAATGTTCAGTGTTTTTCTGCCACGATGCTGAATTGAAATTGGTTTGTAAAATTGAAAGTTTGAAAATTGTTGAAATTGCTTAGATTCTCATCTTATAATTTTGTTAAAGAGAAATGCCTTGAAGTATTTGTAAAAATAGTTGAAAGAAGTTGATGAGAATAGGATTGTTTAAATTTTATAGTAGAGCCTAGAAAAATTATAAATATTACTTGGGGAAGAATTTTTTTTTTGTACGCAAGTTGTAAAGAAGAAATATTCATTAAAATAGTGCAGTGCCTCAAAAGAAATTATTAGACTAAATATGATAATTAAGATTTGTTAAATTTAGATAAGAGTTGTGTCAACAGTGATAGTTGAATGTTACCTAATGTTATTGATTATTTAATAGAAATTGTCAAAGGATTTAGTAAAAATTTAAGGAATAATGAGAAATTTTAGGAAATATTAAAAATTTTGAATGTCATTTTACTTGTTTATTATAAGAAGAAAAATTTATAAGGACAAGAGGATTGTTAGATTACGTATTAAATTATTTCGAGAATCATTGAAATACATAAGAGCTTGAGGGGGTCAAGTTTTAAAATTTTGAAAACTTTTAAGTGAGTGGGTAGCGTTCCGAACATATTTTTAATAAATTATTTTTTAAAAAAATCTTTATTTAAATATTATTATCATCGCTTTATATATTATTTACATATTCTTGTTAATCCCATTTTTCATATTAATGGTCTTATTAATAACAACATCATGAATTTTACTAATAAATTATATTGGCTAAGTAATAATTGAAACGGACATATGGTAAATGGTATTATTTTTCATAAGCAATTTAATTAGTTACCCTCATAAATTGTGTGTCCATGCTTGCTTTGTTCTGATAAGGCCCTCCTAGATCAAAACTTGAAATTCATTATTTTTATATTATTTTTTGAAAGCATTCTACCTAATCATACTGTTGCTTGAAATTTTTATATTCTATGAATAATATAAATTTTGATAAATTATTTTATTCTATTAACTTGTTCAAATTCATGATTGTATCATTAAGAAAACTTCTTGTTTATTATTATTAGTTTAAGCTCATGTTTCATTATTTCAAATTTTTTTAAATTAAATTTATTCATTAATGTCTTCATATATTTATATACATATATTTAATTGAAAAGATACTCATTGATAATTTTTCTGATCTCAAATGTTGTAGCTGACCCCACCACGTCTACTAGATTATTGAGGGGTTCTTTTCCTTTTTGAAAAAGAGGAAACCTATTGTAATTATTATTTTAGTAAAACTATATATTCTATTTGTAATTATAGTTTAGTATTCCACGTGCACCATAGCTAGTCTTGGTCTTGTTTTGTATCATGTAAATATGTTAAAAAGGAGCTAGTCTTGTTACTACTTTGGTTGACCGATTTTGTTATTGTGAAAATTTTGGGAGGTGCAAATTTTAAAAGAGATTCTATCAAAATTTTCACAAAATATTTAAGACTAAGAATTTTATTTTTATAAACATAACTTACATATATCGATATTTTAGCTTAATTTTTGGTTAATCAAGGTTTATAAAATACGAATTCACATCATATTTCATGTAGATCATACCCTTAATATCGAGGTGTGACAAGGCGGGTCTTTGACAAGTTGAAATTTTCATATTATTTAAGCTATATGAAATAGTGTGGATTTGAATTTTATTTGAGCTTATTTTGATTTAGTTAAAAGAATGAAATTTAGAATGCTTTATTAATCTAAGTATTGATAGTAAAAATTTTTTGGAAAGGATATTAAGAAGAAGAGGCTTGCTATTTATTTAAACTTTGATGCACGTGAGATGCTCGATTAAATGCTTGTTAGGAGGGGTTTTGTTTGAATATGTATTTTGTAGGATTTCATTAACTCTTGGGAGAAGTGTGTCTGGTTGGGCATTGATGATCCATGAACTTATCTTAACCATTAAAAAAGTTTATACAATTATAGGAAGTTAATTGAAATTTCATGTGTACATATTCTTATAGGGTGTATAAAAGAAGAGGGCATTGATAAGTGTTGAAAAGGAGAAATCCTTGGGTTTTGAGAACTTGTCAGGTAAGTGGATAACGTCTCAACCGGTTTATTCATAAAATTATTTTTTTTTCTAAAATATTATATTTTTATATAAATTATTTAATAACAATTGTGTTAAGTATTGATATTTTGTATTCAAATTTCTTTATCTTGTGAAATGATAAAGTGATGGTGAAGAATAGTTAAATTTTGTCATGTGCATGTATTTTCTTTATGAATTCTTTTTTCAGATTGGTGAAATTATTTTCAATAGGTTTGGGAAATTTTGGTTACCAAATAAATGTAAAAAAGAAAATTATTATAAAATTTTATTTTGACAAGTATTGAATTAATGGTCGAGGTGATTTATGCGAGTTTGGTATTGAGAATGTAAATTTTATTTTAGAAATAATTATTTCTTCACATGTTTTGAAAAGTGTTTTTAAGAGGATTTTAAGCAGAATATTGTTGCTAACGGCAGTTCCGTTAACTTTTGGCGCATTATGGTTATGACTAGTTAGTTCGAATTCGTGGGCTTTGTTCTCATGTTTGTTATTTATAGGTCTCGTATCTACGTTTTTGTTCATGACTTTGAGCCATGTTTGCTTAGTATTACCCTCATGAACTGTGTGTCCATGTTGTTTCATAACTTAGGCTGTGTTTGGTTATTTACTCTTGTAGACTGTGTTCATATTTGTTTTCATTGCATAAGTGGTGTTTAGTTATTTACCCTCATAAACTGTGTGTCCACGTTTGTTTTTGTTCTATAAAGTCCTCAGAATATTAGCTTTTAATTAACTTACGAAATTTACAATTCATTAATTTTATTTGCTAAATGTTTCTATATTTATTCAGTTTAATTATTTTATCTACCGATTTTTCAAAATCAAATGATAAAGTTACTTTGTGATCATAAATTTAATGGTTTATTATTTCTTTTTAGTTCTCTAAAATCTTTGAAACCCCAAGCTTGATAATTATACTATATTGGAATATTTTCTGTGCAATTGATTTATAATTACTTGAATTTATTCATTCTTATTATTCAAAAATTTTATTATTAGGATGTTATTCACTAAAAAATACTTTATTTTAACCTCAGATAATATAACTGATGTTGTACTTCTTACGAACCTCAGAGGGGTTCATTGTTGATTGACTAGGAGGCCGGTTTGAGAATATTTTCCTTTGGATGTAATTTCTAAAATCTATATATTATATTTTGGAAATGTGATTTAGGATCTTGATTTTTTGTTTTTGTCATGTTGTCTATATATTACTGATGAGTAAAACTTTATATTGCTGGATGTGTATTGTAAAATTTCTGTTATAAAAATTTCAGGATATCCTACTTTGTGGGGAAATGTTTTCAAAATTTCTATAAATAGTTTGCTTTCTTTTATTTTAAAAAAACAAAAAAAAAAAGATATTGGATACAAGCAATCATGCTGATTGTGTGCCAGATGTGTCAATGCAGAACTTTCCATGAAGCTTTAGGAACGTGTGTTTGTACATATATCACAGGTTGGTCGCGTTAAATTTTTAGGGCGTGACAAGAACATCTCCGATCAGTTGCACGCGCGAGAAAGAAGAAGACAAAGAATTTCAACAGCAACGCACAACTCAGACTACCACAGGCATAGACTTCCAACTGTTGAGGGGAAAGAAAAGAAAGGCTGAACATACATGCAAAACACACCTCTTTCAGCCACAGAAGCGGCAAAAATCAGAGCAAAAATTCATCTCAGTACCAGACAGCAAACGGACGAACAGCAGAAACAAAGCAGTGAAGCAAGAGGCACACCGACGGTGAGGAGAAGAACACGCTGGAGGTGAGGAGGAAGGGTTCGACAGTGAGAAGAAGGGAGTAATCTAAGGTCGGTGAAGAAGAGGTTTTGCGAATGCTCTGTTTTTGCCTACTCTCGAAGACAAAATCCGATCAAATAAATTTTGGGGAAAATAGCAAGAAAAAGCACAAAGAAAGTTACAAGGAGTCAGGGAAAATTACAAGGAGCACCCAAATTCTTATAAGATTTAAAATAAAAATAAAATCAATTTTGCTAACAGAAATTTTATTTAAATAAAATATTCCTTGAAAGAAAATTTTGTTAAATTTAGAAGTTAAGATCATTACACAAACTTTGCCCACACAGTAGACTTGGCTAGTGTCAAAGGAAATAAATTTCAACAAGTGAACCTTCTTCGTTATTTTCAAATATGGATTTATTCAATTATACATTCAGCTGCCTATATGAGTGCATTGCCCTAATAACATGTTGCATTTTGAATACTCGGTGCACTATTGTTGATGAGTTGATATGAGTGCCCCAAGAAATTACTTTGTCTTGATTTAGGGACAAGTCAAGAGAATTGAACTAATATATCTTAGAGTTTCGAGTTTAAGTCTTTGATTAATACAAAGTCATGTTAAATAAATATATCAAAAATATTATCTAAGTACTTGTGAAAGTGCTATTAATAATAAGTCATGTTTGGACTAAATTTAGTATGTTGGGCTTGAAACAATAGTTAGTCAAGGCCCAATCCAATATGAAGGACATTGCCATTGGTCGCGACTTGTTGCCTCTCCGTCATTTGTCATGGCACAACTTGTGTTAGCCATAGTGAACACATCCCTTTTCCATATATGCCCTTGTTCAAATTCATAATTTTAGAATGGTCCCTCTAAAGTCTTTTACCCTTAATAAACTTGTTTTTCCTTGGGACACTCTATTTAAATACTCCTGTCATTTAGAAATATAACACATTTTTTAAAGAATTGAATGTTAAAAAATATAAGGCATTTTTAATTGTTTAAGGTATAATTATTGCCTTTTTTTTTTAAAATATCCCTATTGATAATAATTTTATATTTATTATAAGGTGTTTAATAGAAGTAAATATAAAAAAATAAGGTTAGTTTGAAAATAGATAACTACTTTATTAAAGGGTAAAATTTAATTAAAAATGCCTTGTATTTTTAAATGGAGGGAGTATGATTTGTGATTTATTTCAATGTTTGGAATATAAACTCCTATTACAATATGGAATGTCTTTTTTTTTTTTCATTTTATCTATTTAGAAAATTCCTAATTACCATAGTAGGTCTTATTTATTAATTTTAATTTTTTTTACAATGATATACTCTTTTCTATTGTAGTAATCGACTTTAAAATTTGTTTTGTTTTGTTATTTAAAAAAACGATATATGAAATCCACATGTTTTCCTGCACCCACTCAAATTCTCTCTCCAAAAATGGTGAAATTTTGAAAAGAAAAATCTCCTTCTAAATTTGTCCATAATTTTTTTCCATTGTCGGCCTTGCCTCCCTCCATTTTAGCCAAATTATTGCATTCGACAATTCCCAATCCTATGTAAAATCAATTTTGTCTTGGTCTGAAGGTTCCATATCCCTGGGAATGGATTCTCTCCTCTTTTGTTCCCATCCTCCTTCCTTCTTTTCCCTTTCTAGCTATTAGATCAAGATTTAGATGATTCAGATATGATTTCCTATAAAATCATTATTAAAATATTAAATTATAAAAATATATATAATAAAATTTAAATTGCTAAAATTTAATAGGAACAATGAAAAAAATATAGTAAAAGTAAAATAAAATAAAATATTTCAGAGGAGATCAAATTTAGATCATCCAAATGGTTAGAAATTAAGAACAGGAGGGGAAGAAGATGGGAAGGAAAAGGAGAAAATCCTCCCCCATATATATCCACTCTCTTTTTCATATTTTATCATCTTTCCTAATCCTAAAACGTAGATTTTTCATATCAATTTCTCACACTGCATTTTATAACTTTTAAGGGGAGGAAACATCATTTTATATTTAATAATTA
The DNA here is from genome assembly GCF_029017545.1 of Prosopis cineraria. Lineage (NCBI taxonomy): Eukaryota > Viridiplantae > Streptophyta > Magnoliopsida > Fabales > Fabaceae > Prosopis > Prosopis cineraria. The sequence continues at coordinate 34,767 of NW_026555793.1, read as the reverse complement.
GAAAAGTAAAATTTAAAATTAGATCAAATGATTTTCAATTATATTTTTATTTCACTATTAATATATAATGAAAATTATATAAATATTAAGATAAAGTATTAAATTTTCTTTTTCTTATAAAAAATATTGTTTATAAATAATAAGGTTATTAATATGAAATTAACTACTTTAACCTTTTCACATTTTCTCTTACTCAACTAAGACGTAAGAAAAGAAAATTATATCTTTTCATTTTTCTCTTTTGCTTATTTTCTCTCCCCATATTTTCTATGCCTAAACGGTGTTAGAAATGCACAAGATAAAATTGATTGACACATCTTCCCTCTCAATTTTAGTTTAGTTAACTTGCACTACAACAATTTAGTTATTTTCTCATAAAATTTTCTCTTGAATAAAATTCAAGGGCATTTCTCTTGAACATTCTTTCAAAAAATCTCTTATATGAACTTTCTCTCAAAATAATTATTAGTAAGAAATTTTAAGAGAAAAATTGAGAGAACTTTGAGAGAATCTGCCCACATTCTTACAGGATATGTTTCTCTCAGCAAATTTTGTGAGAAAATCTTGAAAAAAAAAATTTAAAAGATAAAAATAATTAAAATAATATTATATGCTTTTTGTATGATTTTTTTTTTGAAGAAAGACTTTCTCTTCTAACTTTTTGAGAGCATTTTTCTCAAAAATTTTTGAGAGAAAGTTCTCTCTTGAATATGTCTAAGAGAAAATTCTCTCAATTTATTCTAAGAGAAATTTTTACTCCAATATTTATGAGCAATTAATATATTAATAATTTTTATACATGTAATTAATTTATATAAAAATATTGTCATACTATCATTTTAATCTTTACCAGTGTTGTTATATGCATCTCTCATATAGTTTTTACTTTTTTATTATTATGTGGATACATTGTCCCATTGGTTAAAAAAATTTATGCCCAAAAAATAAAAATCAAACTTTTGAAAATTTGAGAATATTTCCGGTTTACATTAATATATAAGATTTTATCATTGAAAATTTGAAAATTTATAAAGAGTTTATTATTGATGTACAACTATATATCATGGACAACTATAATAAATTATTCATAATATAAAATATAATAAATATTGGGTTATTTATTTGGTTTGGTCCTATAACATGGGCTACATTTACAAAAGCCCCTTATTATTTTTACATCAATATCTAGCAATTGGTCAAATTCCTTGCATGGTTCAAGCCCTAAAATATGTTTTTTTATAAATGTTGTTTTATATATCCTGCCTCATGTAATTTAGAATTAAAGTGCTAAAAGAATATTACTGAGGTTGAACATGTTTTTAATTCCTTATTTTCAGCATTTGTATTAGTGTATACATTGCGCTAATAACTCATTGTTAATCATGGTGGAATATAAATTTACAATACTTTAATTATTAACTTTTAAACATTATATGCTGTGGATTTAAATTATGTGTCATACATGATTTTTAATAAATAATGAGAAATACTTTAGCTCAAATGGTAACATTATATTATTTCTCTGAAAAGTACCTTTTGGCCCAAAGGCAGAAATTTTGAGAGAAAGTAAGTTGTAAGTTTCTCTCCACATTATTTGAGAGAAGATTTCTCTCAAATATTTTCAAGAGAAAAATGTCTTTTTCTCTCATATATTTTGAGAGAATAGTGATAAATGCATATTTTATAATTAAATGGGTATAAATTTTAGTTTGAATTTGATTATATTTATTAAGATTTTATATTTATTTAATTAATATTTATATATTTTTTCCTCATTACTTAATTATAAAATAAAAAGAAATTTTAATACAAAATCCACTCATATCTTTTTATTTATATCTTTTTATCTTTATATTTTACAGAGAAAAAGAATAAACCAAATAGAAGGAAAAAAGAAAAAGAGAAATATATATATATATATATATCAAAATTCCACATCAACAAGGAACAAAAGAAGGAGCTTCCACTTTAACTATAAATACTCCCTCTATCAAGAGGGAAGGCATTCAATTACTTATCTAAGTACCTCAAGAATTCTCTCTGAGATATTTGGAGCTCGTAGAAGCATTTTGAAGACTGAAAGCGAGATCATTGAGAGGTTTCACAAATTATAATTATTTCTTTTCTACTCCTTAATTTTGTCTGTGATCATTTTTCATGATTGGGGATTCTAGAATGATTTTATTTGATTTTATTATGTGTTCTAAATTACTCAGTTGGGATAAGGATGTACCCCAATTGAAGAGCTAGTTTTCTATTTTCTTTGTTTTGACTCTTTGCATTTATATTTATGAATATTTTTGCTTTTTTAATTGTATTTATTTCTCTTATTCTTCATATTGATTTAATGACTGGCTACCATTTAATCAAGTCTATGGGTAATCTTGATGGACTAGGAGGTGAAGAGAGAACTTAGATTTAGAGAAATAAACATAAATAACTAGGCTAGGGATAGTTCTAAAAATTTATGGTGACTTAAATTATAGCTTCACAGTTTAATTAGTTGCTTGGGTATCGTGAGAACGAATTCAACACTAATTAAAAAGGGACTAATAATTCGGGAGAATATTAGGACACTTTAGGAATAGTTGTCACTATAATTGTTCCGAGTCAACTCAAAGGGTAGAAACCAGCAACCTATAGGGTGAATCCTAAATTTCAACGCTTCAAGTGATTGCATTTGTATCATCATTATTTTCTTAATTTATTTTTATTCCTTATATTTTTACCAAAATTATTCATTTTATCTATTTTCTCGAACTATTAATTATTTAAATTGGTAAAAGTGTAACTTTCATGTGGGTTCGACACCTAAAATACTTCGAATAATTTATTACTGTGATCTCGTACACTTGCGAGAGCGATCAAATAGTATATTTTTCTCAACTTTTTATTTGTAAATTAAGGTTTAAAAAATAATACTATTGTTTGGCATGAAATTAAAGCTTGATTTCTTAATATTTGTATGGTATTAATAATAAAAAAACATTGGACCATATATTTTATTGGACAAATTTTTTTATCATCAATTAATATATTATTATAAATGTAATTAATTTATATTAAAATAATGTCATACTATAATAGTAATATCTACCACTGTTATTTTATACATCTATATATATAGTCTTTGCTACTCTAATTTTATTCTTGATGCACTTATTTTTTAAGAGTATTGGGTATCCTATATTTTTAAGTGGAATAATTCTCTCCCTAAACTATTTTTTAGAAAAGAAAAAATGTCCAGCCATTAAATATTTTGTTTTCTTGATGATGTCATCGCATGGGACCCAAAAAATTGTGAAAAGCCTAAATCCTCTCCTCTTCTCCTCTTTGACCAAGTCGAGATTCAGATGTGCAAGACACCTAAAGTCCTACTTTCTAATTTTCGAACTTATAATCATTGCCGACTACTGCAGCGGAAGACAAAAACACTAGAACTCATAACATGTACGCCTTTGATTCTCTTAATATTACCATTAAAAATTATGCAAAATCAAACCAGTGATTTTTTTTTTTAACTCTCAATTCATAAAACTTCAGCTGTGAAGAATTAAACCGTTATAATCATAATTCAGACCAAAGATGGACATTGAGTTCAAGAGAACTTATTTCCCATTCTGTGTTTCGCTTCTCACTAGGCACAGGAACATTCAACTTTGCAATCAAGAGGATTGGCGAACTTAAAAGGACAATCAAATTCACGAACATCAACTAGGCTCATCGATAAAATATGAACCATGCAATCGGATTCATTAACCAAAAACTAATTGTACAAAAATATGAACAGGAAAACCTCCCAATTTGTACAGAAAAAGATTAAAAAATTTCTCACATGATAAATTGATTCCGCTCTCTGGATCTAATATCAAAAGCAAGATTTGAACAAGGGCGAGCATGGGAGAAGATGGAAGCCATGGAGTTGGCCAAGCCTACCACTATCATAAGCTTCACTTGACCCTCCAAGAGGAATCGGAGGGCCAAAATTCCTTCGACCAAATTTGCAGCCGATCATGCTTCCCCTTCCACCTTACATCTCTGTCACTTTCTTCTGCTTTCTAATCCCAAAAGTGGGACTTGGTCAAAGAGAGGAGGATTTGGCTTTTTGACAATTTGCTAGGTACCAAATAATGACACATCATCAGAAAACGAAATAGTTAACAATCAAGTAACATGAGGGCATTTTCGCTCCTAAAATAGTTCAAGGAAAGAATTGTTTATTTAAGAGTATAAGGTGTCTAGTATTCCTTAAAAATAAATACAAAAATAAAATTAGACTTTAACTCTTTTTTTTATGTATCCCTCATGTAATTTAGGAATTTAAGTACTAAAACGATCATATTGAGATTAAATATGTGTTTTTATTTCCAGCCTTTGTATTTGTATATGCATTGCTCTAATAATTCATTTTTAATTAAGTTATATGGTGGAATAAATTGTCAATAATTTAATTATTAACTTTGTTAAACATTATATATTATGGATTTATATCATCATGTGTCATATATAATTTTTAGAAATCAGAAAATATATTTATGCTATTATTTTGTATGATACATTACATTTTATGTTAGATATAAATAATCATTGTTAATAAAGTAACATAAAATAGTAGAAACTTGCACTTATGTGTGTATGTATATATTATCATTAAATCATTAGAGATACTTTAGCTCAAATCATGAAGAATTGATGATGGACTCGAATCCTTGCTCCTACCAAGAAAAAAAAATTTCACATGAAAAGAAAATGTTTTAGAAAAACATATAATTTACGTGGTTTTTGTCTTATTTAAAGAAAATTTAAAACATATAATTTATAATTGATTCTTATTATTAAGAATTGAACATAAAATATAAAATATTTTAATTATAAAACAACTTAATTATAAAAATTTCATATAGTTAAAAATAAGTCAATTTAAAATTTTTTTAATTATAATTTGATATTATTTATATATATATATATATATATATGTATATATATAAATGTGCGCGCGCGCACTTGTAACATGTTTATAAAATATTATAAAATATTTCGCATTTATGTTTGATTACTTGAAATATGTGTGAAACACTATATATTTTGAATTTATGTTCCCTATGACATGTTTTTATGATTGACAAATATATCTATGGTATTATTTTGTATGATATTTTTATTTTTATATATAAAGAACAATTGCCTATTAACAATTTCTTTCACTTGAAAGAAAAATAATGTTTCAGAAAAACATATCATCTATGTGGTTTTTTACTTATTTAAAGAAAATAAAACATATGATTTAAAATTAATTTGTATTATTAAGAATTGAAAATATAATTTAACTATAAATAAATTAATTATAAAAGACTTAAAATATTTTAAAATTTATTTTCAATTTAAATTTAAATTAATTAATCATAAAAATTTTGTATAGTTAAAAAATTAGTTTTAAAATATTTTAATTATATTTTGAAATAAATTTATTTTAATTTAAAATAAATATTATTTATATAATAAATTAATTATAATTTGTGCTACTAAATATTGAAAATAAAATATACAAATATCTGATATTTTATAAAATATAAAATTAATTATGATTTCATATTTCATATTTTATATGAATACTTAATAATCAATATTAAATCATGTTATATTATTAATATTAAATAAATTATATTAAAATATATTTAAATAACATTATATGTATGTGTGTGTAATTATGTGTTTGTCGTTTGGTATAATATATATAATTATTCACTAAAAGGAAACAAATTCATCACAGCTCAAGTGGCAGAACCTTCCCCAAGGTGGATCTCATGGGTTCGAATATGGAAGAAGTCACTTTGAGAAAAGAAAATATTAACACCTGATGTGTCAGGTGAGATGGCATGATGGGGAACTCGTGAAGTGACCTAGAAAATGACATGGCAAGGTGAGAGGTGGCAATCCATGTAAAGGATGAGGTGGTAGGTGGTGTGTGGTTTTGAATGAACCTATTTCTCTCAATATTTTTTGAGAGAACTTCTCTCTACAAGTTTCAAGAGAAACTTATTCTGATGGTTAAAGGTTTTTATGATATCTTGGTAAAAAAGGGGGAGCTTGGTAATCTTGGGATTTTTGATAAAGAGGTGAATTTTTTATATATGGTACAGGCAATTTTGGCACATTCTCTTGGATATGTTTTAGAGAACATTATCTTAGATATTTTGAGAGTATGTTCTCTCGAATTTGTTCAAGAGAATTGACTTCTCTCAAAAATTTTCAAGAGAATATATTTTTTTATGAGACTTTACTCCCGCATTTTTAAGAGAAAATTAGATAGAATTGTCCTTCCCCTTGAATTTTGCTGGTTTTCTATCAAAAAATTTGAGAGATTTTTTTTTCTTGTAGTGAAATACTAACAAATTTATTTATTTATTACATGTGATATATGTAACATCCTAAATTTTATTAAGGAATTTAATTGTGGAAGTTGTGGATAATTGGAGGAATTTAATTTGAGAAATTATTTTTTAAATGAGAAAATATGTGTACTCAAGGATTTAATTGAGGAAATGTATGTAATTGAGGATTTAATTGAAAAAACATTTTTTTAAGGATTTAATTGATGATTTATGTTGATTAAGGTTTAGGGAGGTTAGTCAAATATTTAGTTACTTAATTATGGTTTAAAGTAGGCCTATTAGGGTTATGTGAGGGTCAAAAATAAGTATTGGATCAGGTTGGGTCTAAATTATTGGGCTTAAGTGAGAATTTCTAACACTGTATCATATGTCACATCATACGGCACATTTTCAAAACTTATCTCTTGTTTGAAAAACAAAAACTAATTTTGGAGGCTAGCACTCATTAAGCATGATTTTGGGCTCCTAATCACTTAAGGTAACTTACCTAATCTCATTTATACATTTTAAACTTCTCTTTAAGCTAGTTTATATTTGGGTTAAGCTTGGGCGTTTGTTTTTGAGGGTACCTAGTCAATGGATCTGCATCCTAAGATGGTTTGAGGTTTAATAAGTATTGTTTATGTAGTTTTTACGACGATTATGGTAATGGAGCACTGGAATCCAAAATCCTAGAGTTGTTGGGTAATAATTTTTGGTTGATTTAACGTTGTAGAGGCCATTTAGGGAATTAATTAGTGCAATGATGATGATTATGAGTATGTTTAAGGGTTTATGTGAGTGTGATAGTTTATTAGTTTTGGGTTAATTAACCTAATTAACCTAACCCTAGGATTAGAGTGTGATTAGTGTATAGACAATTTGATTAGCTATGATTAGCATTGTATTACCAATAATTAGTGTCGCATTGTTTGTAGATCATGATATTGACACCATTGGAGGTGATTGTCCACTTGTTTGAGGAGCTCTATTAGCAAGGAGCAAAGGTAACCATTGTTAATGTGTAATGATATGTGTGTGCGTGATTTTGAGGAGCTCTATTAGCAACGGCAATTATGTGTGATTTTGTTATGTTTGGAAATTATGTTCTATGTGGAAAGAATATATTTTTGTTTAGAAAATTAATTTCCAAGTGAGATGAACTGTGTATGAGTATTGTGGATTGTATAAACATTGTTCAGAAGCATGTTTTTGTTCGGATATGTTTTTGTTTGAAAATGTCTGAAATATGCATGACTTGTTAGGTTTTCTTTGAAATATGTGCTATTGGGAATTTTGTTTAGAGATTAATTACCAAGTGATAAACCCTTATTGGATCTAATGAGTAGCTATTAACTTGGAATAACTTACCTTTGATTAGGTGACTTGATTCCGAGCATGGTATATGGAGGGATATAAGATGTAATTATACAAATTATTTTTGTCCAGATTGTTTAAATGACATAGTTTGGACAATAATTTTGTATGTTAACTTAGAATCACATGGTTACTTACATTGCATGCATCCTTGCATATAAATTTTGGTTACTAGGACATTTGTGTCTCATACCTCATTGTTAACATTTTTATAGGAAATGGTCTAACTAGAGAAGCACCGAGACATAATTGGTGTGCTTAGATGTGATTACATTGAGATGGCCTCTTTTTGTTTAGATTATGTGTATTTGCCAACCTTAAGGCATAATTTATGTAATTGACCATGTAACTCCCTGTTTTTGATTAAACTCATATATTGGTTGCCATGAGATAGTTTTTGACCTTCATGGCCATGTTTTGATTTGACTAAATGCTTTACAATGAGCTCAAAGAAGATTGTTAGCTTATAACAATTTTTGTTGTTTTTATTATATTAATTGTGTTGAGTGGTTATAATCCAACTATAGGAGTTTACATGTAATTAAGTGAATGCTTATGTTTTATACATTGTCCAACATGTTTGGGGTGTGGTCAAGTTGTTCACACTTGGGCTTTGGCTTTAGTGTTGGTTTTGGAAGGGCGTTTGTTTGGAAAAGTGTATTTTGGCCCATAATGGAAATTTGAGGATAATATTTTCATATGGAGAAATTTTTATACCAAACTAGAGTTATTAGATATATTATTTTATAAATTTCATGTGGATATTTAAATCACTCAATTTGGATATTTGTAGAAAAAGTTATGCTAATTTGAAATTTATTGCCACTATTCATGCTATCATTTTGTTGCTGTGATACTGTGCATCATGGCATATGTTGTGGATGCTTTGGCACACATCATAGAAGGTGGATTTTCCTCTTTTTGCTACATATCTCAACATGTGGCATGTATGTCGTGGCATATGATGCAAGTTTTTTTTTTAAAAAATTGCCCTAATTAAATTCTTAACTTCTGAAATGGTCACTTTAGACCTTTTTACCTCTAATAAACTTTTTTTTAACAACTTAGCACCCAAAAATCATGTTTCACTTTTAATTACATTTTCTATAATTTAATATATTGGATTTAAATACTTGTCTTCAATGAAATCTTATGAGGTACACTTTATTTAATTTAGTTTTCTATCACTAGTTATTTATTTGAGTTATTTACTTTCTTATTTACTATGGCAGGTCTATTTTATTATGTTTAATCTTTCATACAATGATAGATCATTTTCTACTATGATAGTCAAATTTGAGAAATGTTTGTTTGTAAGAAAAGCTCTTTAATTTCTACCATGGTGTATATATGCTTTCATAAAAATGGCTTCAACTCTAGTTACTATGGTAGTCTCTTTTCTATCATAGTAGAGTTTTAAAATATTATTTAAAATCTTTTCTACTGTAGTAAACATTTATTTACGATATTAGTGTTCTGAAAAGTAAATTTTACCCTTTATTACTATAGTAAACTCTTTTCTACCATGGTATATATTTAATAGGTAAAGTTCATTATGAAATTATATAATTTGCAAAAAATTGGTGTAAATTTTAGAGTTTTACAATATATATAATTAGATGTATTAAATAAAATAAAAACATATATAAATAAAAACAATAAAGTTCTAAAATGCATTACACTCAGCTACGTGTAAATGAAAAGCCAAAGTAGCTTTTGGTTTAACTTAAAGATCATTTGGCTCAACGATAATTCAAACGTGATATTTTACACCCAGCTAGCTTTTGGAGCTCATAGTTTGGGCTGTGTTTAATGCAAATGGTATGAAAAGCAAGGTTAGAAGAAAATCATAACGTAATTCAAGCTTTAATGCAAAAAAATAAAAAAAAGATTAGGACAAATTCCCACTTCTAACTAAAATTATTATTCAAGTGGAAAACATCACTTTACTGCCAATCAAAGTAATTGAAAGATGGCAAGAAAAAGAGGTAATTAGAAGCCTAATTCAACCAACTAAAGCTAGCATGAGTAGTAAGGGCTCTTGTTAGTTAAGCAAGTGGTAAGGGGTTTGAATCCCAACTCTTGTGTATGTAGCAATTTAGTTAGGAGAAATCTACTATTTGTATGTCAAATAGTAGTTTGATAATTTGAATGACTAGAAACAAGAATCAAGGCATTACGAAGAATTTGTTAATCAAAGTAACCTGAGATTTAGACTTTGCCAAAACACATGGTTGGCTGAATCAATGATAGCTCATGAAGTTTCACCTAGGAAGCATAATTGAAAATGACGCCGTTTTCTTGATACCTATAGTTATAATTATTTAGATAATGAAATTGTTAGTCCCTCAAGTATGTTTTAACTATCACTTTGGTCCCTCAAATTTAATTTTTGTCAATTTGATTTTTGGAAAAATGACAATAAAATTCCTTTGAATTATATAAATAACAATTTGGTCCATTGAAATGCAATAATTCTATTGAAGTCCATAGAGACTTTTCTATCATTAATAAATTTATATAAATGACCAAATTGTCCTTGTAACAATATCAGGAATTTGACATGCGAACTTGTAATTTGCTATTGCATTGTTGCAAATATAAAAAGAATAGTTGTAATTATTTAAACAAAACTTGTAATCATTACTTGTTATTTCCAACACTTATAGCAATATTAGGAATTTGACATGCAAAGTTGTGATTTGTTGTTGCATTATTGTAATATAAGAAAAAAATTATGATTATTTAAACAAAACTTGTTATTACTATTTTTTAACACTTACAGCTATATCAAAAATATGACATGTGAACTTGTAATTTGTTTTATTACATCATTGCAAATATAAGAAGGAAAGTTCTGATTATTTAAACAAAATTTGTGATCATTTTATTTTCAACAACGGCAATTTGATCATTTTTATAAATTTATTAATGGCAAAAAAGTCCCTAGAGACTTGAGTAGAATTATAGCATTTTGAGGGATTAAATTATCATTTAAATAATTCAAAGAGATTTTATTATCATTTTTCATTGATCTTTTATATTTTCATAAATTATCATATTAGTCTTTTAAGTTTCAAAACAAAAGTTTACACACAGGTAGAATTTGAATTTATGGATTTGGATTTGAATTTTAAATTTAAAAGCTTGCATTTCAAATCTCATTTAAAATCATTTGTTTAAGTGGTTTAAAAGCTTTCAAATAAAGAAGAGGTGAGTTGAGATTCGAAACGAAAATAAAAAATTGAAGGTGATGAATTTATATCTATTTTCAATCAATGAGAGACGATAATGAGAGATAATAAAAGATATGAGACTCATGAGGATATCAAAAGTGAAAACATGAAGAGAACGAATGGTTTGAAGTGATTGAAATTTTAAATGATTCGGTTGTAGAGAAAATTTAAAATTACAAAGAAAATGTAACAAATAATCTAAATCTATAAATTTTGTGTATCAAAATAAGAGATTTGATTCAAAGCCAAAATCCCATTATTCTAAAGACACCATCAAAAAGTGTCAAATATTTTGATAAGTTGACATATGTAGCTAAATAAAAATAAATTATTCCTTAAATAAATTTAATTTTTATTAATGTAGTTCATTACACTATGTTTTATTCTTTTTTTTTTGTTTTTTACCATCATGAGTTTTTGTTCTTTTAACCTAAATAATCACACTTCTTTCAATAACTATGACTACCATCAAAATTATGTTATCCATGTCAGCAGATTTTAACTGTATTACCTCCTATTTAAATGATGAGAAATAAATTGATAATTAGAGCAAACTTAAAGGACTGAATCAATACAAATTAAACTTTAGGGACTTCGTTGGTGATTAACATAAATTTAAGAAACTGAAGTTTTATTATCCCCTCAATTATCAAAATTATAAGAGTTCTCAAGTGGGCCCAATGTGAGTTCAACCGTTTCAACAACTTGACCGTTACAATTAATAAACAAGTCACTCTTTAACCCCATACAAAACCTCGGATGCATGAAAATTCTGGCATTCGCTGAATTACACGAATCGATCGGCCACTCTCAGTCTCTCATTCCTTCCCAGAAAATCACTATCTCAGTCGCTCATTATTCTGACCCAGAAGATGAGTTACTTTTTCTACTTAGTCAATCATTATCTCAGCCGTGTTCTTGATTTTGCTCCAACATTCTTGGGTGATACTTCGTTTCATCTTCTGTTCCTGTTCCGAATGGCTGAAAGGGTTTCTTTTTGCAAGAAGAAGGCATACTCGTAGTCGGCGTAGTAGGCGTAGATGTCGTCGTCTAATGTTATCTATTTTAGTCATCTCCTGCTCCCTTTCTCCCTTGTTCTTCTACGTCATTTTCCGATTATTTTGACGCTTGTAAAAGGTATATTCTGAGGTGTGTTCTTTCCTTTCTAATCATCCAATTTCTCATCAGCCTCGTTCTTCATCTTCTGTTTACGAAGGGCTTCTTGTAGAATTTGTTCAGCCGAAGCAAACGTTCCCTCTGGTATATTTGAACATCTATATATTCTTTTTTTTTTCTTGTTTGATTAACAAATATAAAATCTTATAAATCTTTATTGTATTAACCCTGCGTAATGCTTGATATGAATTATGCAATGGCTTCTTGTTTTTCTTTTTTGGTTTTATTTTACTGTTTATTATTTGTTAATTACAGCTTTTGCTTATTACGAACTCTTTTTTCGCATTTTTGTTTTAGAGAAGTCTTTGGTTTTGTCTCTTGCCAATATGTTTATGTTCCTGTTTTCTTCTTGGTTCTATTTGTATAAATTAACTATTTACTGATGTAGCCACAATATCATTTCACCATAAGCGAGTGTTGATTTTAATGGAACTATTGTAATTTAATTATCTTGTTGCTAGCTTATCCTAGGTAAACTAAGAGTGTGTGTGTGTGTGTGTGTGTTGTTCATCTATATTCATAATTTTTCATGTTTGACTAATAAATATATATAACATCTTATGTATCTTTATATTACACTGCGAAATGATTGACATGAGTATGCACTGATTTCTTTATTTTTTTGGTTTGATTTCACTGTTTATCTTTTATTACATTTTTTGCTAATGATTTAGAGAATTAAAGTCTTAGGTTTTGTCCATGCCAACAGGTTTATGTTTCTGTTTCTGTTTTCTTCTTGGTTCTATTTGTTTGAATTATCTATTTGTAGCTAACCACAGTATGTGTGTGTTGAAAGGCCTATCAAGTTTATGATTTATCATTTTCTATCTTTTCCTTTAGCAGATCATAGCCACTTTCTTTTTCATCTCCAAGAAGAGGAAGATATCAACGACGAAGGCAGAGATTTTTTTTAAAATGGATGCAGATTTTTACATGTTACTGTAATGCCTCATTATGCCTTATTCAAATACACTGTGTGAAGATTTTATATTTTTTCTTGATGAACAGAATATGGATATGCTCGATTATGGGCCACAATGAGTGTAATGCCAAAATATAATGTTGCATTTTGAAGTCTCAGTTGAGAAGTTAACCTTTGCATTTGAATTATGCTTTCCGAATTACTCTCATGTGATTCCTTTTATTCATAACTTATGTTATATATACTTTAGAGGCCTAACTAACCTAACTCTTATTTCTTTGGAATTATTAATAGACACGCCGATTAGATTAACCGTTAATTAATTATACCTCAAGAAATCAATGTCAGTCGTTTTATTTAATTTCAAGTTCTAATTTAATGGACCATGTGAGAATAATGAGTATATATGTTTATCTAATTGACCTATTTGTCATGTGAATTTCACTTTTTCACATTACGTATCCATCTTTTGATGACTTTTACAATGGTTATAACGCGTTAGATTATAACAGGCTCAACTTGTGTCACACTCTCTATATACATTTTACAGTTTTTACATTTTTCAGAAAATTATTTTTTTTCCTTATAGTATTGTTCCCAAAAAAAAAAATGTTTGGAGTAAGTTTTGAAATAAGGACAGGTTCATTTAATCTTATCGGCCACGGACGCACGCATCTGTGTGTGTGTGTGTGTGTGAATTTCGCTCGGGTCATGAATTATATTTAAGGATAATATTAATTATAATTTAAACAGTTGAATTGTTTTAATTTGGTCTTTGCCCATAAATTTTAATTATTAAGTTCAGATTAGATTCATCCAATCCAAAGTTGAGGTCCAAGTTTAATTAATTCTTCTTCTTTTTCCCCCCTTTAATGGCTGAAAGCTCATGAAGCTTTAATGTGAAGAAGAACGAAATATTTTTTTATCATTTTTAATGGAAAAATTATGTATAGATCCCATTTTAAGAGATATATCTATAAATAAATCTCGTAAAATTCATATTTATCTTTTCTTTTTATTTTCTTTATTTTATTATTATTTATTTTATTTTTGGCTTATTTCATTTAGTTTATTATTTATTTTTGCTTAAGGGTAATAGATATGACTTCTGTTTAATGGTGTTTTTTAAATTTTAAGAAATAAAAGGATAATGTTTTTTCTCCTAAAATTTCAATTACACTCAAGTTCTAATGGACTTAGTTGTATAATTTCTTCAAATTTGCGGGACCTATTTATTGATGAGTTCTTTATATGCGTAACTTTCTCTTTTAAAAATGATAAAAATGGTGGAGTGGAAACGCAAGGATACGTTGTTGAGTAGCGATGATGGATATCTTGGGTGGGGTAAACTTTTTTTTTTTTTAAAAAAAAAAACTCCACGGTAAGAACTGAACTCAAGATCCAATTTTAAAGGGAGAATGGCACTTAAATCCCAAAAGAATCATTTTATTCTAATAAAGTTTCAACAAATTTCAAAATATAAGGAAGTCCCTTGATCCTTTGACAAAAATTTAAACTTACAAATTTACAAACTATTTTCTGAAATTTGCAACTCCTATTTTGATTTATAACTCAATTTCCTGTTTTAATTTAAGAACACAATTTTTTTATATAAAACACAATTTTTATATTGAATTTTATAAATTTTTTTATTTAGCTGCAAAAATTTGCAACTTACTCTCTCAAATTTGCAACTTTATTACCATGATTTGCAACTACGTATCTCAATTTTATTTATGAACACAATCTCAATATTTATTTTTCTCATGAGAAATTACTTATTCAATTTCAAGATTTTGCATTTTACTCTCTATAGTTTGTAATTCCATTTACCTTATTTTACAATTCAAATTCTAAATTTTATTTAGATTCAAGATTTCAACCTTGAATTTATAATGTTATTTTGTGAGCTATAAGTATTTGTAACTTAATTTCTCATATTTGCAACTTTCTATCCCAATTTTATTTATAAACACAAAATTTCAATATTAATTTTATTTAAGAAATTTCATTTATGAATTTCTAAACAATAGTTGGAACTCAAGGTGTAAACTAATTAAGGTGAATGGAATTGCACATTAGGTAAATTAGATTGTAAATTCTTAGAATTGAACAAATAATTTCTCTTGAGAAAAATAAACATTGATATTATGTTCATAAATAAAATTGGGATATAAAGTTACAAATTATAGTAGATAAAGTTGCAAATCCAAGAAAATAAATTACAAATTTATCGAACTAAATAAATAATTTTATAAAATTTAATGTCAAAATTTTGTATTTTTTGTAAAAAAATTGTATTCTTAAATTAAATTAGAAAACTGAATTGCAAATTAAAGTAGAAGAAGTTGCAAATTTTAAAAAATAGATTGCAAATTTGGAAGTTTAAATTTTGGTCCTAAGATTAAGGGATGTCCTTTACATTTTGAATTTCTTTGAGGCTTTACAGGAATAAAATAGTTCAATTGAAACTTAAGTGTCACTGCTACAAAATATGAAATTTAAGGGGTATTTTCTACATCGGTTGGAAGGAAAAAGCTGTAGAAAGTTAGGGCGGTGGCATTTTTGTAATAATGGCAACGCATATTATAGTTTTTACAACGGGTGAAATGCGAACCGCTGTAAAAAAGGATTTTTACAGTGGGTGACTAAACACTCGTTGTAGAAAGTCAAGCTTTCTACACCGAGTGACACTCATCGCTGTAGAAAAACACTTTCTACAGTGAGTGTTTATACACTCGTTGTAGAAAGTAATTTAAATTTTTTTCCTTTAGTCCGTGCCTCCCCCTTCATTTTCTCCTCTTCTTCCTCAATCTTGCTTGATAGGTGCCTCCCACTCTACTCCTCCTCCTTCATTTTCTCTTCCCGATCTCGCTACCTCCCTCTGCCTCCTCAGAATCTGCTCTCGCCCCTTGCCCCCTGTCCCTCCTCTTCCCTTTTCGAGCCCCCTCCCCCTTTACCCCTCCCCTATCCCGCGCTGCCTCAGCCCCCGCCCCATCCCCTTCCCCCTCAACCCCACCCCCTCCCTCATCCCCCGTCCCCTCGGCCCCCTCCCGTTGCCCCGCCCTCACCTCCTCGCCCACCCACCTCCCCCTGTCCCGCCCCCTCCCTATCCCCTTCCCCTTCCCCGTGCCCCCTCCACCTCCCCCTGCAGCTGCACCCCTTCCCCCCTTTGCCGCCATTTCCTTCATATTCCCCTCTCCCTGCCTCTTCCTCCTCCTCCTATGGCTTGCTCCTCCTCTTGTTGCTGCCGCCACTCTTGATTGATTAGGTATGGCTCTTAATTTTTATAAAGATAATCTTTTATTTGATTGTATTTTTTGTTAATTTTTTTAATTTATGAGGCTAATATGTGTGTGTGTGTGTGTGTGTGTGTGTGTGATAATGATATTGATTATTGTTGGGATTACTATTAGTGGCTTCATAAAGCCTTAAGTTGTTGCATGTGATCATTAATTTAGTTTAAAATTATCAATTTTCTTTATTAAAATTTTTTAAAAGTCTTGGGAGGTCTAATTTTTAGGGGAGGTTTTGTCAAAATTTTTTAAAATTTATTCTTTCCCCTAAATTATTTAAATTTAATTGTTATTGATATTGATTGTTGTTGGAAGTAATGTTAGTGGCTTCATAAAGCCTTAGGTTGTTGCATATGATCATTAATTTGGTTTAAAATTATCAATTTTCTCTATTAAAATCTTCTAAAAGAAGACGATAGACTCGTACGTATATTTGTGCAAAAATATTAATATAATTTACACTAAATATTTTAGTTACTAACTTGGTGATCTTGAACATAGAGCAATGAAAACATATCAAAATGTAGTCTTGCAAAAGCACGGACATGAGCTCAAGGATCCTACATGGATCGAGCCAAAGGTAATGCTATACTTTATGAATATGTTCAATTACTAATATTTTTTTATTGATTTCTTATGATTTATTCTTATACAGAGCCGTCGACAACCGGTGAAGATGAAATTGTGCGGCCTATATGTGATGAGACATATGCTCAACATTATCACATTGGGCATGACTGAATTTACAAAAGAGGTATATATATTTTTAAGAGTTTTATTTTGTTATGTTATTTGACAGTACATAATAAGTCTCTTTTACAAATTATATTTTAGATGTTTGACAATTTGGATCCATTCCCCAAAGCTGAAATTGAAGACATTCGCATACATTGGACAATTTATTTTGGGGAGAATTTGTGAGTTTTGTAGAAAGTTTCATATAATTTAAGAAGTTTGTTAGTTGTAGACAACTTTTGAAAATATTTGTTAATACAATATTTTGGATAGCTCAATATATAATTTTTAGATAGTTTATAGATAACTTTGAGTTTTGAATAGTTGTTAATTTAATTTTATATTGGAAATTATAAATAAATTGTGCTATCTGATTTGGCTGTGGTAATTTTTTTGTACAGAGTAGAGAAATTTTAAAAATATGAACATTTATTTTAAAAATAAAATGCACTTTTTACAGCGGTTATTACTATAACTAGTGTAGAATTGTAATTTTTACATCAGTTATGGTAATAATTGGTGTAAAATAGCAAACTTTCTACATCGGTTGGAAGTGAAACTGGTGTAGAAAGTCAACTTTCTACACCGGTTGGACTGTCACTTGGTGTAGAAAGTGGACTTTCTACACCGGTTGGAACCCAACCAGTGTAGAAAGTATTTTCTACACCAGTTGGAAGTCCAAAGGTATAGAAAGTCAACTTTCTATACTAGTTGCACTTCTAACTGGTGTAGAAAGTACTCCAATTTTTAATTTTTCAATTGTTGAACTATTTTCTACATCGGTTATGGTTAGCCGACGTAGAATATGTATTTTTTACAGTGGTCGTATAACCGATGTAGAAAGTTAGACTTTCTACATCCTATGTAACAACACCACCTATTTAACCACTGTAAAAAGTCATTTTTAGCCACTGTAAAAAGTCATTTTTATAGTAGTGTGTCATTCTCTCAATTTTAAAAACATAAAATAACAATTATTACAAAAAAAATTGACTTTCAATTGCTGAAAGCTAAAAGGTCACTGTTGAAAGTTTTAAGTGATGACAAAAAGTCGTTACAATGTCACTGCGAGAACTTTTATCATTGATTCTATCTATTAAAAATCGGTGGCAATAAATGTCACCATAGAAAAGAAAACTTGTCATCACAAAAAGATAGTTGCCGCAAAAAATTGAGAATTGGTAGCAACAAATGTTGCTACAGAAACCACACATCAGCAGTGATTTTTTTCTCATCATTGAAAAGTAATGCTAGTTTTATCTACCCACATGGGCCATGTCATCCTTCCATATGACGTCATATCATCCTCCACATATCGTCCCTACCTCACACCATGTGTCATCATATCACCAATTTATATTTTTATTTCATGACTTCCCTCTTTTAAGGTTTGAAAGCATGACTTCCTCCTTTTATTTCCCACCATGTTGCCATTGAGTTGGAATAAACCTACAGTCTATTATTACATAATTAAATAAATAAATAAATAAATAAATAAATAATAAATATATAACACTATACAAACACACATATATTTTAAATATTAAATATTATAAAATATCATTACTATCATTAAATACTTCAATTTAATTCTTTTAATTTATTAAAATTTTAAAATATATTATTTATTTTGTCTAATGTAAAAAATAAATGTAATTGATGATACAATATCATTTGAATTATTTATTTTATTTTTTACTTCTTGAGGTTATTATATTATTTATTTTGACACTCATATTTATGACTATAATATAAAAAATGTCTAAGAATAAATAGTAAAAATATACTCCCTCTGTTAGAAAATATAAGGCATTTTTTGAAGAGTTAGATGTTAAAAAATGTAAGACATTTTTAGCCTTTCAATGTGTAATTATTGTCTTTTTTTTTTAAAAGTACCTCTATTGATAATGGCTTTATATTTATTGGAGGGCATTTGATAGGGGTAAATATAAAAAGGTAAGGTTAATTGAAAAGTAGGTAACTACTTTATTGGGGGTGAGATTTGATTAAAAATGCTTTACATTTTTAAACAAATGGAGTAGATGATTATACATTAGTTCATAATTATTTATTTTTCTAGCTAGTTTTATTTAAAATGTTATTTTTACTTTTAATTAACAATAACTCTTAAGTAATGTAATTGGCTTGGTTTTACATTACATTTTACATTTTAATTAGTTTTTATTTTTAAATTATAATTTTATAAGAAAAATATACACTATATTATCTATTTTTTTTCATTTATATCGCAAGATAGCATAAAAAAATATCATATAGTATCACATATATAGATATATGTCATATATTGTAAAAGTTAAAAGTAGAATTTTAGAATATTTTATTTTTCTTCTTTTCATCTTTCTCTTTTCTATCATTAGTCATCAAATTGAGAATACCTAAATTGCCATCAAACTTTAAAGTTACTGATTTTAAATGTAGAATTTAAATTAAAAAAATTAGATTAGATGAAATATCATTCTATAAATGAATAAATTTAACTATCACATGTCTAATTATTGTAAATAAGTAGTGTTATTATTTAAAATATCAATTTAATCATTAAATATTTGAAAATAGAGACTCAATTTAGTTAGGTTTTTGAATAAATTAAAATATCAAATGTTAGATTTTTGAATGAATTTATTACTTTACATAAGGATATGTATTTAGTTAGACTTTGTGTTAATTGACCAAAACCAATTGACCAAATTGCCTAAATATTTGGACTGAATCAAACAAAATAATACTTGATAACAAAAATTGACGTAAAATAACATGGTTCGACTTAATTCTTTAGCTTGGCTCATTAGCATTAAATAATACCTTAACCTTATCTTAAAATAATTGTATTATTTTAAAGTTACAATTTAACCATAAAATATATTAAATGAAAGATGATTAAATTATTTTATATATTCTTTATAAAATTACGATCATACAACAAATTTAATGTCTTAAAATGTTAAATATTAGATTAAAAAAATAAAAATTATGATGGTAATATGAAAATCAAACTTCTAGCGGCGACTCTAAAAAGTCACCACTAATTGTCAACTTTCAATGGCGACTTATATGTCACCACTGAAATTTAGACTTTCAACAATAATATGCACTTGTTGCTGCTAAAAGTCTAACAATCTTCATTGACTATATATTGTCATTACAAAAAATCACCCTTTCAATGATGACTTTGAATATTGCTGTAGAAAGTCAAACTTTTAGTAATAACTTTTATTATTGCCGCAGATTGTTCATTTTTAGTGACGATTCTCTTTTTAGAGTCATCGCTAAAAGTTGTTGTTGAATTTTTTTTTTGTAGTGAATTAAGGACCTTGTAATTAGATTAACTCGAAATAAGGACTTACAAGTTGTGAATAGAGAAGTTTGAATAAAATTTTAAAATTTTCATTAATTACCTTATAGAATCCTTATTTGTGTCATTTTCTCCTATTTTAAATTTTTAATATCTCTTTCAATATTTCTCAACTGTTATTCGTCATATATATAATTTATACATTTGATGCTTAAAATGAAATTAAAAAATATGATTATCCTTTTAGTTATTTCAACCCTTTTGTAAATAAAGCTCAACACATATATGGGCAAATCTACCCCTTTCACATGTATGCGTGATCAAATCAGTCTTCAACATTTCTCATCATGACATAAAGAGGAATATTCTTATCCAACAGTTTAATAATAAGAAATTTTCTCCATGGTGCACGCCACATTTCATATTCCTCTTGAGAAATCTCCATCATCACACGGTCGTCTGAATATTTCTCTCAATCACTACAACATTTTTAACCTATAACAACACTTTGGTTTACAACAATTCTAAAAGTATTGTCTAATGTCTGGATA
This sequence comes from Prosopis cineraria, assembly GCF_029017545.1. NCBI lineage: Eukaryota > Viridiplantae > Streptophyta > Magnoliopsida > Fabales > Fabaceae > Prosopis > Prosopis cineraria. Next base: position 13,790 of record NW_026555793.1, on the reverse strand, counting down.
AATAACAGTCTTCATGTATTGAGATTAGTCCTCACTTTAAGCAACAACTATTTGGTAATGACTGAAAATTGCACTCTAAAGTAAATTAAGCAATAGTTTGCAATAAAATTCTAGAATAGGTAACTTATAAATTGTTGCCTATAAAACCCTTCTTATTGCAACATTTAAAAACTGTTCCCTATTATATTCCATTAGGCAAACGAAAAAAAATTGATGCTTTTAAATGTTGCTTTTTACAACAGTGAAGAACTCTTGCATATTGTTTACGTTTATAAAAAAAACTATTTACTTTTATTTTTTATCCATTTTTTGACATATTCTTCTAATTTTATTTATTAAATTAATTCAATAGTTACTTTAAAAATATCTCTACATATAATAGTAATGTTAGAAAATGGTTAGAGGCTTGACTTATATTTAAGAGGTTCAAGGTTCAAATTCTAGGTAGGGCAGAAATATTTAATTTTGCCTATTGGAAGTTTACTGAACAATTCTTAAGTGTTGCTTATTCTTATAAAAAAACAACAGTATTTTTCAATTGTTGCATATTTCAGCGTTACCTGTTGTCTAAGGCAACACTTTTTGAATCTCTCCATACAGCATCAAAAACACAACTACCCTTGCCATCTTTGAAACCAGTACCCATATCCAGATCCATTAATTTACCTTTGAAGGAGATATAGATCATTCTCCAAACCTCCAGAAACAGCCTTCTCAAAATCATTCGCCTTTCTTCAAATCTCCGCATCCAATACTCTCAGAGCCACTAATCTTGACTTTGTTTTCTTCAAGAAACTACTAAAAGTAAATTAATCAATTTAGGTAAACAGTATCCAGTCAACTTACTTTTGCCATCAAACTTTATATTGGGGGCCATTAACCAAACATATATATCTGTTTGGATTAGCTTTTGTAAAGCTGAAGTTTTCATAAATTTAAGTTTGCAATATAAATTAATTGAAAATATGACCCAGAAAAAAAAAAGACAAACTTTTGACCCACTTAATATCTCAGCTAGTGTCAAAGAATTGAATTCGGGAAATGACAGAAAAATATTCTTGAAATACGTAAATGAAAATAAAATCTCTTAAAATGCCATAATTTTTAGGAGCTTTTCTGACATTAATATTTTTGATAAAATTATTAGTTTAAAATAAACAAATTGTACAGTAAAATTGTAATTGTTTATTTTATTTTGGTCATTTCGTGTGATCTTATTTATTTATTCATTTATTTTGCATATAGGAGGGGGAACTTTTTTTCATTTTTCGATTAAATTATGATGAGGGAACACCCTTCGTATTTTCAATTATGGGTTAATTTATTCAATTATTTTATTTAGCCTGTATAAGTGCATTGCCCAGATAAAATTTGTATTTTGAATACAGTGTGCTGTTGCTGAGTTGATAGAAATACCCCAAGAAGAGCATTGATTTTGAATGGATGCTATGCAAATAAACGGAGAATCATAAGTCAAATAAAATATAATCCATAAATTATATAATTACGCATCATTTTTGCCTAACGTTTAATTCAATATACCCACCATCCTTTAGTGCATCAATTTTTTCCAACATAATTTTTTTTAACAACGAACAGACCTTAAGCTGAGGTCTTTATGATTCAGAAATATAGTTCTGTAATAAAATCATGTGTACGACATTTTTTTACAAAAGGGAAAAAGTAAAATAATGAATTATTTTAATTCAGAAATATTGTTCAACCTAATATTTTTTATTTTTAGAATTTTAATTTATACATAATAATAAATTTTAAATAAATAATTTGTTGCTTATATGCTTAACATCTAAGAAAATAATAAATTCTAAAAAAGAATAAGTGTTGTTTATATTTTCTCTATGTATGTGGTAATAAATTTAAAAGCAGGACATGTTTAAATTTCAATTTGCCTTTAGAATAACATGCGTTTCAATAACAGATTATTCTTTATAATTTTAATATGCTGAGTAACAAATAATAAAATGATCAAACAGGTTAAAATTAGTTCATGCTCTTAAATTTCTAGAATTACTCTCAATGGAATTTATTAAATAGAAAGTACTGACTTATATTGATGTTGTTTAATTAGTTAAAAAAAAAATAAATCAAGAAGCATTAAGAAATTTTATAAAGTCTCAAGTTAAAAATTATAGAAAATTTTCTGATAATAATTAAAGACAGAAGGAATGAGTTATAAATATTTGTTCAAGGAGTATTTTTTAATCTTTGACGTCTTTTATTATAGTTACTGTTCACAAATTTTCCTTTTTTTTAATTAACGAAACAAATATATTTCAAAAAAATATTAGGAAAAATTACAAATAGGTTCCGTAGAGTAGACTTATTCACAAATAAGTTCCAAAAAATTTAAAAATGACAGCCAAGTCCTTGGGACCTGAGTGCAGTGTGAAATTAGGCTACGAAGACAATAATAACCCTATTAAACATATATTACATCAATTTATAACTGCTTTATTATCAATTTATAAATATAATTTTAACTTTTTATAACTTTAACTTCACATATTCAATACCTAAACAATCATTTATTATTAATAAAGTTTAACATTAACCGTTTGCAGCTATTTTATTATTAATTTATAATTATAATTTTAACTTTTTATAACTATAATTTTACTTATTCAATAGTTAAACCAATCAATTTAATTTAATTATTGGATATACATGAAGTTAGAACTGTAAAAAGTTGAAGTTATAATTATAAATTGCTGATTAAGTAGTTATAAATTAATTATTTGATAGATTTAATGTACGTTTAATAGGGGCATTATTATTTTTGTAGTCTAATTTCAAATTACACTTAAGTCCTAAGAGACCTAGCTGTGGTTTTTGAATTTCGTAGGACATATTTGTAAATAAGTCAGCTTCATGCAATCTATATGTAATTTTTCCAAAATATTATGATTATGTTTGGAAAAAATAATTATAGAAATTGAAGGAAAAAAGAGCGGGCTACTCCACAAGTTGTGCTAGTTAATTCATGACAGGCTCTGGTTAGTGCGAGCAGGGAAAAAGTTGCCTCTGAAAAAGCTCCTATTTTTTCAACCCAATTCACAACATTTTGGTAGATTGAACCTGTGAGCTCAACTCATATTACCACCTCTATTTGAGATGACAAAGAAGGTTCTTGTTGAAATTTCCGAAACATTACTTACATGTCAGTTCAACTTCATATATATATATATAGTTATAGCTAGGTCAATCAAGCTGTCAATTTTGAATTCTACAATAGTCTAATATAATGACGATGATAAGGAAATTCTTTACCAAGTCTCTATTCAAAGTTTTCCACTAGGAAGTCCAAAGGGGAAAAAGAAAAGAAATTATCATATCTCTTGATACTACAAATTAACACGAGCCTCATCCAAATCAAACAAACATATCACACATTCATTTTGATTTCAGAATTCTCTCGTTGGAGATTACCCCAAAAAGTTGATCCAATCATCATATCACATGGCAAGTTTGGGAACGATACAGAGAATTCCCAACTCATCAAAATCACCTTCATCGACCGACGAACCCTATGAACCAAAAGCACCCGATGAAAAGCAGTTCAGTGACTTCAACTTTTATTGTCCTCTCAACATTCCATTAACCCTAGAAGCTGCAGCTCTTCGGATCATCAGAAACTTGGGCAATTTAGGGTTATATTACACACTTTTTGTCTGGATCATACTCTTCATAACCCTAATCCCTGCACGCGAAGTTTCCTTGATTCTTCTGGTTATCATGACCTATGTGACAACGTTGTACTTGCTGCTATTAAGGGCACACCCTAATTCTTACCTCCTTCACAGAGTTTTAGACAAAAGGTTTGTTTTGGCTTTACTTGCCATTGCAACTATGGTTCAACTTATTTTAACAAGCGCAGAGATTCATCTGGGTGTGACTTTAGCATGTTCTATGCCTATTGTTTTTCTTCATGCGGTTTTGTGGATTAGTTATCAAGAGGTTATTTCTGAGAACCACTTTGAGGCTTCTAGTGTTGCAGAACTTGCTCCTCTTTCTGACAGAAGTAAAAATGGACGAGAGGGCCCAGATATGGTGTGATATTAATTTGCCTCTTCATAATCCTGGAGTCTCTTTTTGACATACTATACTATACATGGATGCTTTTCAAATGTTTATGTTGGTCTTGAATTTTGAGTAACAAATAAAATACTCAGATTTCCCTCTGAGCAGCTTGTACCTTGTGCTGAAGTGATGGAGTTTGTTTGTTTTTTTTTTTGGTTGTTTTAGTAAAAAATATTGGACACTTGACTTCACTGCTGTAATTAACAATTGAATTATATTGGGAAAATTGATGCATGGAAAGATGATGTTGATGGGAAATTGAATAGAAAAAAGATGATATGTAATATAATTTATGGAATTATTCTATTTCACTTAAGAATATTCTCCGTTGATTTGTATATATAGTCAGAATAAAATTATGGGTTGACAGAATACGCGCTTTCCTATGTCCTCTAGATTGTGTGAATCTTGCAAGGGATGGGAGACGACTGTACGTAGTTCTAAGGGATTGTGTGGAGACTTATTTACAAATAATTCCAACAAAATTTATTCAAGATTTACATATTTAGCCTATGAGTTGTTTAATGTTAGATTTAATTAATAAAACTCTTAACAATTAATTTGGTTTTTACTTACAAATGAAATTTAATTCAGTTTGCAAGTGAAAAAATCATAATTCAGAAGCTAGAATTCTTGTTTAATGCTAGATATAACAATACATAAGTCTCCATGTTATATCAGCATTATACAAGGAAAAATTAACTTATGAATTACAAATTTTACTTATTTGTTGTGATGTTGCAGTTGCGTATGAAAGCCACATTAACATGGGCAATATTATCTTTGTATCTCAACCTCAAACTACACTCATATTTCAAGGGACTTAATTTTACGTAGTTTTTAAATTTTGCAAGATTTATTTATTAATTTGTTATATGGGATATATGTGATTTTCCCTAAAACAATTTTCTAGATTATAAAAATTTTATTAGTATTATAAATACATAAAAACTAGTTTATATTAAAGATTAAGAAAATTGGGAGAAATCTATGGTTGATATTTAGTTTATATTAGCCCTTTGAGATACATGTATATGTTACTTGTATTCTTATGGGCATCATATATTAACTTTACTTTGTTATCATGCGTACGTAGAGATCACGAGTAATTTCTATTTAGCCTTTGGGAAAAGAGGTAACCATGTTATTTACTTTGAAGGCTTGTTTGTATGATTAGAGTATTATTTATATACTTATAGAGAAAATATTGTGTGTGTGTGTGTGTGTGTTTTGCTACGTATAATAACCTGTATTAGTATTATATAATTTTGTAAACTGTTGTTGAGTGGGATGATTGTTGTTACTCTGATTTTTTTCCGAACTATGTATATATATGTTTTATGAACGATATAGTCATAATTTTGGAAAATGATGCCATGTTTGCCTTGCATATGTTTGGAGGTTGCTTTGATGGAAGGTTATTTGTTTCCATGATTTTGATCATGTGATCTACCTCCATCTTTTGCACTTTAGTTGGCCATTCTTAGAACTCTTGGTATCTCAACTAGAGAGAGCTCTTGGGACAGGACACTTTTATAAGGACTTTTAAGGAGAGGAAACACATAATGGTTCAGTGGTGAGTACTGAGCCTATAGTCGGGCTGCAGCTTGCCATTAAAGGGTTCTACCAATAAAGAACTCACAAATTGTTATTGAAAGTATTAATTTTTGTATTTTTCTACATTAATATTCAATGTTTATGACTGATGACAGTACTGTTAGATAAGGCCTGAGGCCATGGGATTTGCATTACTATTTTATCTAGAGTAATTATTTTATTATGCAATTTCTATGTTGAGAATTTTATTGTGGAATACTCCCTTCGTCCCTATATATAAGAAGTCTTTTAAAACTTTTTTTTGTCCCTAAATATAAGAAGTTATTAGCATATTTTCTAATGAATGGACTATTATTCTCTTATTAAATTGAAAAGAGAAAAAGATAAGTATTTTCATAAATTTGCTTTGAAAAAAATTTATTTTTTATTTATAATAATTAGGGGAAAAATTAGAATGTTGTTATACTTTTAATTAGATAACCAACTTTTATTAGTTTGCATGATTTGATTAAAAATATCTTATAAATAAAAACGGAAGGAGTAAATGTTTAAATAATTGATTGTGTTCCCAGATTTTGAGAAAGTGAGTAATTATTTTCAAGTTCTTTTCTACCTACCATATTATACTCTTTCTTATGATAGTAGAGCATTGTTTATTGATTTTGAATTTTATGTTTAAACTTTTATAATTTTGATAGCATTTTTTCTAGTTTAACCTTTTTCCATCAAGGTTGATTTTAAAGTATCTATTTCATTAGGTGAACCTCTTTATAAATACAGTAGCTTACTGAAATATAGTTTAACTCTTTTTTATAGCATGGTTACGTTTAAATAAATTTGAGAAAAATGGTTTTAAAATTTTATATAATGGTAATTGATTTTATGGGTTTAATTCTTTTATTGCCATGATATTTGTTTAAATTTTTAGGTTGTAAGGATTATATGTTACTCCCTCTGTTCAAAAATATATGGCATCTTTAATAGAATTTTACCTCTCAATAAAGTAGTTACCTACTTTTAAACTAACATTATCTTTTTATATTTGTCCTTATTAAATACCCTATAATAAATATAAAGTCATTATCAATAGAAGTACTTTTGAAAAAAGACAATAATTACACATTGAAAGATTAAAAATACCTTACATTTTTTAAACATCCAACTCCTTAAAAAAATGCCTTATATTTTTGAATGGAGGGAGTATATTTTTCTTGATACATTATGTGTAAGAGTAATTACTAGTTATCCTAATAAATTTTTTAAAATTTTGTTTAGTTAACTATTTAATTATAAATTCATTACATTTTAGAATATCTAGATTTAATCTGGATAGTTCATATTTAATCTCAATCTCTTAGAGGTAAATATTTAATGATATGATCTGGATTGTCTAGATTTAATCTCAACAGTTTAGTTTTAAATTTTTTTATTTTTATTTAATGTTTATCAAAATAAATTTATAATTTTTTTTAGTAAAATTGTTCAACTTTAGACAGATTAAATTGTCCAAATTTAATATTAAAAATGTTTACATTTTTTATAAATTGACTATCTAGAGTTACTTTGGAATGGCCAGATTTAATAAATTTTTATTTTGATAAATATAATATTAAAAATAAAGGCAATGTCTTAACTAGCTTTTCCCAATTTTTTTAATTACAATTTAAAATTTTTGAAGCTGAACATTCTAGAACAAATCTATAAAGTCAATTTATGAAAAATATAACAAATTAATATTAAATTTGGTCCTTTTAGATTTATTGAACATTTTATAACTTTTTATTTGATAAAAAAAAAAAAATCTAAATCTAAATCATCTAAATTAAACATGAATAATCCAGATTATATCAAAAAGTGATGAGCACCTATTGTCCTTTGAGCGGACACACGAAGAGGAATCATCGTTGTTCATTATTTGCCCAAGTCCCGTTCAATTCTCAAAAACCATATTTAAAGTCTCTAAATATTTCAAGTATGACTTGAAAAGAAAAGGACAAACGTTGCCGAGCTACTAATTCAGTAGACTTGGCTAGTTTCAAAGGAATTAAATTTCAACGAGTGAACTTTCTTTCGTTATTTTCAAATATGGATTTATTCAATTATATATTCAGCTGCGTATATGAGTGCATTGCCCAAATAATATGTTGCATTTTGAATACTCAGTGCACTATTGTTGATAAGTTGATAGAAGTGCCCTCGAGAAATTACTTTGTTTTGACTTAAGGACAAGTCGAGAGAGTTGAATTAGTATAAGGTCTCGAGTTCAAGTATTTGAATATGAAGTCACATTAAATAAATATGACAAAAGCATTTTTAAAATGCTTGTAAAACCTTTGTTAATAATAAGTCCTGTTTGGACTAAATTGATATGTTGGGTTTGAAACAGTAGTTAATCAAGGCCCAATTCATTTTGAATGACGTTGCTAGTCATTGAGACTTGTCGTTTCGGTGTCATTTGTCATGGCACAACATGTGTTAGCAGTAGTGAATATGTCCCTTTTCCATATATGCCCCTGTAATGAACAAAATAAAATAATAGTAATAATAAAATAAAATTAATTAATTAAATTATGAAAAGGTGTTTAAAGTATATTTTTATTATTTTTAGAGTGAATATGTCAAGAGAGAATTGTGGTCTATGAAAGTTCACCTAAGAGGGGGGTGAATTGGGTTTTATAAAAATTTGATAAATGATAAGTAAAATAAGAACAAGAGTTTAGTGAGATATCACTAAACAGAGAGAAGATAAAGAAGAATAAGCTTGCTCAGATATTTATCCAGGTTCAGCTCCAATCACTTGATCTTACATCTAGTCCTCAAGTCCTCTTTGAGATTTCTCCACTAACTTCACCAAGATTAATCTAGGTTCTTGGTAGCCTCAGTACAATTCCAGACTTAAACTAAAGTCTGTCTCACTCCCCTTTACAAAGGCAATGAAGTAACCCAGTTAAACTTTCCAAATTTAAATTTCTCTATTATTAATCAATAAAATAGAGGCAAACAAAGTATGTTTAGAAGTGAACAACGATTGCTAAGTACAATCTCTTAGAGTTGATATATAATTAATAAAGCTTACTAGAAATAAATATACACTCAGAAGGTTAGTGAACAACAAATATAAATAACTTGAGCTTTTTCGTATTTCTTTGTATCTTCTCCATCTTCATAAATGTTTGTATTCATAGTTGAAGGTCATTAAGGATTTGTTATTCTTATTAATATAGTCGTTAGAGTTAATGGCTTATTTTCTCTGAGATATGTAAACAATCCCTAAACTAGGATAATGGAACAGTGCTTTTCGACGAAACTTTCTACAGCAAGTAAGGAAAGTAACACAACTTTTCATTAAGTGTTATGCCAAGGTAGGTGAGAATGCTATTTTGAAAGAGAAAAGCTTATTTAAGAATAAGAATTTTATTGGTAAGATCAAACTGAGCTCAACTTATCCCAAGAATGCGTTTAGAATGATTTTAGAGACATTATATGGTTAATATAACACTCAAAACGTGAAAGGGGATGATTCAGCAAAGGTCAAGAAAACCTCTGTTTTTCACGCACGAAACAGAGTATGACCTTGTGTGATTATTTTAATAGGCGAGACTCTTCATGAATAAGGAAGAATAAATTGAATGAAAATGCAAAAAGCTTATTTCAAAGTAAATAGCATATATCGGAATAAAGTTACGAGATGATGATTTGAAAGACTTTATTTTGGAATAGAGAAGCTTATTCCCAAATAAGCTGTTCTTGACCAGACTATTCCCAAACATGCTAAACTTCAGAAAGACTCAATGCATATACTTATAAAGATCAAACCACTATTTCAGAATAAGAACTGCTATTCTGGAATAGGCTATTCCTGAATAGGTAGAAGGGATGATACTTGCGAAGAAGGGAGTCTTATTAGGGAATAAGCTATTCCGAAATAAGGTTAATATTTCAGAATAAGGACCAAAGATCAAGAGAATAATAAAGGTGCATAGATGATAAGATTTTATCTAGAAAAACCTAAGACACTATTTAGGCAGTATAAGAGATTAAGATTAAGTCAAATACTTAATCTTTTGTGAGAAACACGACGTACGAAGATCAAAGAATATTTTACGTGTTTTTGCCTATTTAGAAAGAAAGCAACTATTCCAAAACAGTGAGTTCTTACAGAAGTTTAATTTTAAGTTGATTAATTTCCTTACGAGCCACTGATTTGTGATTATTGAACCTGCCAAACACAACCTTCTCTTATTTTGTAATTATCAAAACCAGGGTTCAACATTTCTCCCCATTTTTGATGATGACAAAATTAGATGTACTTTGTTAGTCCTAGAGAGAGTTTGACTCTCCCTTAATCAATTAATAAATAGAGAAATAGATTGAGTCATGAACTGAATAAGCACATATGTTAAAAAGAAGTAAGAACAATGAACATTTATAACTAAAGATAACAAAAACATCCTATTAAAGCATAAGCTTAGTTTTGAACAAAAGAAGGCTAAGGTTTGGCATTTTTGGACTTAGAGAAGATAGGACCCTTCTTAATCTTTACTGCATCAACTTTAGCCATAAAATCTTTCACCCAATCATCCGTGAAGATATCAAGGTGAGGCAATGAAGGTTTTTCAGAAATTTTTGAGGGAGATAAGGCTAGAGGCTTGGTCACTGGGTCTTCTTCCTTGACAACTTTAGGTTTAAAATTTCCTTGCACGTCTCTTCTTTCTGATCACAAGGAATCCTTTATGCTTGTCTGACCTTGAATCCATAACTACTTTTCCTTTAGTACTTTGCATACTAGAACCACTATTTAAAGGGAATCTTTTATGCTTGTTTGACCCTGAATCCATAACTTCTTTTCCTTTAGTACTTTGTACACTAGAACCACTCTTTAAACTCTTTGACTTGTTCTCCCTATTTTTGTCAGCATCAAGAGGCTGAGGAGCTAGGGAAATTAGTGTAATGAAATGAGAGGGCAGTGTGATAGGAGTGATTGGACTAATTACTTTAACTTTTTCTTCTAATTCCTCCTAAGTAGGCAGAGGGGAAAATTAGGAAGAGTCTGAAAATCTCACTAAAGGCCAGTAAGGTAGTCAAGGGCTAAGGATTCAAAAAAACTTGTGAGTTTTGCTTCATAAGGTCCTAGAAAAGAGCTGTAGTAGGAATACCTGGAGATATGAGTGAAGATTTCTGGGAAACAGAAGTCTAGAATATCATCTCTTCTATATCAAAATCCTCATTACCATAGGTTTGAGCAATGGCCATAACAACTTTTAGAGCTTTATCTACTAAGCCCCTTTTTGTTTAAGAGATTGACCTTCTGTGTCAACTGGAGGATCATGATCAAACTGCTGCTCAGTGACAGGACCTTCTGGAATGCCCAAGGTAATATGACCCTTAAATTCTTCAAAATCTTTCTTCTTCTTTATGCCATGGGAAGATGTATCAATAGTGTGCATAGAAACATGTTTAAGAGTGGATAACCGAGTATAGTTCCTTTTGAGAAAACTTTTTGATCCCTTCAAGTGAATCTCCAAGGCTAATAACTTGAGCCTTAAGTAACTCAACATCTAGCTTAAGATTTTACAGCTCAAGTTTATACCCTTTATTCTACCATTCCAGATACATTGTGAAGACTTCATATAGGGTCTTGAATCTCTTATCTAGCCATGTCACTATATGTATATCTATATTAGGCAGAGGCTCATCTTCCTGATCAGGTCAAGAAGAGCTAGGCATAGAAGGATCAATTCTTTATTCTTGCTAGCACATGAGTACACAAAGGACCTAGGTGTAGTTTGAGAGCAGAAAGAGGAGGCTTCATCATGTGCTTCTTTTTCTGCAAAAAAAGTTACATCTTCTTTAGAGTAGTATGTCCCATGATGTCCACCTGAGAAATCTTCTTCCCATCCTCCAAGTATTTGATTTTTTGATCTTTTAGAATCTTAAAGATGAGAGACCATACAGAAGAAATTTACTAGCTCGCTTGTGATCTAGTGAGACTAATAATCTCATTTTTTCAAGAATGATTATTACTGCTACATGGATTTTCATACCTTTGATCATGGTAGTTAAATAAACAAAATCTTCCTGAGTCAGAGCATCGAATCCAGTTTGTTTACTCAATATAACTTTGGTTAAGATATGATGTAGAATCCTATGTTCTGGAAGTATAGCGGCTAGCTTGGTCACAGATGGATCAATTAGTTCCCAAGAAGGTACCAAAATCTATGCATAATTGACTTTGTGAAGTTGAAATCAAAACACCTCAGTATAGAGCCATCGGTTAGTAATTCCAGTAACTCAATCAGGTTATCTTCTGTGATTTCAAACTCTTGGTCTTGGATTTTTGCCTTCAATTTCTTCCCACAATCAAATCTGAATAGAAATATAGAAGGCTCATATGAATTTTTCACACATTGAGAGTTTGATTTCTAGCAATTTCTTATATGGTTTTACATATCTGGTTACATCCAGACCATTGTTATGTAGAACTTTAAAATTGAAAGACCAACTTAATCCAAAACTTTTGGATTGCATATTAAGGAGTTGTACCAGATAACCCCTTCATTTAGGCTTCTACAGTTATAATTGGACCAGTTTATGTTGACTTTCTCTTTTCCTTTTCACTTTCTCTGATTCTGGACACTAGTTTCTTCTTATTGACACTTTTGGTTGATCTTTCAATATTTCCTAAAATTTATCGTTTCGAAATACGAAAAGGAGATTGGATTGCACCTTGAGCAATATCAGGAGTACTCTGATGTTCTTCACACCTTCCTGACTAGGCTCTTGAATATGAACTCATTTTTTAAAACTCTTTTTCTTTCGTGCCCTTATAAATTGCTCTGCTTTCTTTATAACATCATCATGTTTGCTACTAGCAGAGGTACTTTGACTTCTATACTATCTCTTAATCACAACATCCTTGCTTCAAAGAAATCTTAGGGAGTAAGACCACGGGCTGCTAAAGATTTAGGAGTATTCTTGGTGTGAGCAGCTTTCAAGGAAGACCTAGACATAGTTGAACAAGGAGAGGAATATAAAGGTTAGGTTATGATCGAGCATCATAGGTGTGAGTTTCTTTGATAGAAATTCAAGATATGGAGTGAATTTGGTAATGATTCAAAGAGATATGAGGTTTAAGGCATTCTTTTAGAAGAGGCCAAAGTACAAAGAAGGATTGAGCAAACATATAAATAACCTATTTCAAATTAAGTGTTATTAAAGAAACTAGCTGTTGTGAAATGTAAAAGGTCAAAGTTAAAGACATACCTTATTATTTTGAAATAGTGATTACTATTTCAAATACCTGTCTTGTGTCTCACATTATGCTTTATTCTAAAGTGTTTGACTTCCTTGCAAAAGATTATTTCGAAATAGGCATGCTTATTTCAGATAGCTTACTTTGACTCACATGCTATTCTAATTCCAAATCAGTTACTCTCTGAACAAGCATTCTGCCATCTTCCTTATTCTAGAACAAATATTTTATTTCGAATAGACTCACTATTCTCGAAGAAGTAAATAATAAGGATTTTAAACCTTAATGCACTTATAAACCAGTTAATCTCAATCAATCTTAAATAGAAGATCCTGTAAAAACATCTTAAAACACTCTGAGCTTAAGTTGGATGATTTTCCATAAAACAATAGTTATAACTTAGGATAGGAGTACTTACAACTTATTGGGATTTAGTAGTCCCAATTCTCTCCTTATGTATATAAATTGATCAGTGGCCAATGGCTTGGTGAGGATGTTTGCCAGTTGAAAATCAATAGGAATGAACTCAAACATCACATCTTTTTTTTGTACAGATCTTTAATAAAGTGATGTCTGTAATGCCCTTCACCAACATTACCATACGCTACACTACAATCAATCTTAATCAAATCAAAATCATTTATTTTGAAAACATTGAAAGCCTTGGGATCCTAAGAAAAGATTTCCAAACATTTTATAATTCACTTGAGTTATAAAAACCAACACACAAAACACAAACACAGTGGAAGCAACAATTATTCGAGTGTTGAACACTAAAAGAAACATGTGCATACAACAAAAAAGTTAATTTCATATTGTGCTTGCGGCTCATGCCACATACACCACAGCAATATGGCATAGAGGCCACAGTCGCTCACTCTGT
>NW_026555792.1:0-49764 GCF_029017545.1 Prosopis cineraria | reverse complement strand
TAGGGACATTGTGATAAATGATAATTTTATATATTTTTATTCTTTTAATTTAGACTTTTAATTATTTATTTAAGGCTAATTGAGTTTAATTAGATATTATTTGATTTTATTAGCTAATATTCAGTTTTGGAATTTTAACTAACTAAATCTTTGATTTTAAAATATAAATAATATCTTTAATATTTTTGCACAGGTGCTATTTAATTTTATTTTATTTGTGCAGATTTTCTAGATTCAATTTGAAAGATATTGATGAAGAATATTTTGGATAAGAAGAATATGGGCATGCTTGGAGATCAAATCAAGAATCAAATCTTTAAAATTTTATTTGAATTTATTTTGGATTATTTAGTGTAATTTTTAATTAGGGTCCACTTTTCATATATATATATATATATGAATAGATGGGGGACGGAGAGGAAGCACGATCTGGGAAAAAAAAAGGAAAGAAGGGAAACAGAGCAGCGATCGCCATTCGTCTTTCCTTCTTCCAATTTCTTGGGTGATGGCTTCTCAATTTTTCATTTCATGTTGTTTGATTTTTAATTCTATGGAGAGCTAATTTTTTTTTGGTGTGATCAATCACAAACCATGATCCTAAATTTTAATCAGAGTCTTTAATATTCAGGAAAGATTTTATTTTAGCTTTATTCCAATTTTCTCTTCTTCTCTCTACCTCTAAATTTTATGCTTTAATTACTATTACTGATTAGAGTAGCTTTATTGCATAATTTTTGAGTTATAAATTTTATCTGAGGTTTTAATTGCTATAATCGATTGATATAGCATTGTAAGAGTAATTTGGCTTGGCTTGGGTGATTATCCATGCTTTGTTTTTGGTGTGGCTATAAAACAATTGTTAGGTTGTGGGTTAAAGGAGATTTCAATTAATCTATAACTTAACTTCTTGTTTAATTCTTGAATGATAATTTGAGAAATATTATAATGAAACCAGAATAATAAAGTTGAATAAAATTAATTTATTTTGTAGACGAGGAAGGTTAAATTTAGGTGATTGGGTTGTGATTGATTGCGCTGCTTGTTGTCGGTAATTTTCTTAATTGAATTTCCTCTATTTATTTATTTATAATTTAGTTTTTAATTTCATCATAAAAAACCCCCCCATTATTTACCTTTTCATAATCATAATTTAAATAGTTACTCTATTGACTCTTAGGGAGACGACCTAGGTTGCACTTTACTGCAAAATCTAGTTTTTATTAATTTTGGTGCTATTCGACAGTAGTGTCAAAATTTTGGCGCCGTTGCCGGGGAGTCAAAGGTGTTAACTTTTTGAGTTTGGTTATTAGTTTTTTTTTTCTTTCTCATTATTTTTATTTTTTTTTTTTTATTTTTTTTCTCTAGTATTTTTTATTTTTTTCAAGATTTATTATTATTTTTTGTCTTTACTTGTTTTAGGTGTTTTTCATTGTTTTTCCAGTTTATTAGTGCATGACAAGATCTTTACAAGATAAATTAATTGATTTGAACTCTGAGATTGAGAGAACTTGTCGTACTAACCGTAAAAATCAAAAGCACCGTAAAATTAGGGATAGTGTGATCTCTGAAATTTTGTCTGAATTGATTGATAGCATTATTAGTGATTCTAAATCTGACTTAGACTCTACAGTTAAGTTGGAAAATATGGCTGAAAATAATAATGGTAATAGAACAATTAAAGAATTGGCTGCTCCTAATGCACACTATCAAAATTTATGCATTCAATATCCTAATTTAGATGCAAATGCTAGTTTTGAATTGAAATCTGGTTTAGTACATTTGCTACCTAAATTTCATGGTCTTACAGGAGAGGACCCGAATAGGCACTTGAAGGAATTTCATATTGTGTGCTCCACCATGAAGCCTCAAGGAGTTTCAGAAGAGCAAATCAAATTGAGGGCTTTTCCTTTTTCATTGGATGGAGTGGCAAAAGATTGGTTGTATTACTTGCAACCAGGTGCCATTACATCTTGGGATCAAATGACACAGTTATTCTTAGAAAAATTCTTCCCTGCCTCTCGCACAGCTGCAATTAAAAAGGATATTTGTGGGATTCGTCAGATGACTGGGGAGACATTTCATGAATATTGGGAGAGATTTAAGAAATTATGTGCCAGCTGCCCTCACCATCAAATACCTGATCAGCAGCTGGTTCAACATTTTTATGAAGGTCTCTTACCAACAGATAGGTGGTTTGTTGATGCCGCAGCTGGTGGTGCTTTGGTAGAACTTACTCCAACTGATGCCATGAATCTCATTTCTAAGATGGCACAAAATTCTCAACAATTTGGGACACGAGCTAACCAAGCAGTTAAGGGGGTGAATGAGATTCCAACACCACAATATGATCCTAAATTTGAGAACAAGATGGAGGAGCTCTCTAGCATGGTTCGGCACATTGCCTTAACACAACAAAAATTAATGAATTCACCAGCAGTGCCAACTTTTCCACAGGCGTATCCCTCACAGACGTGTGCACAACCTCAATTTTATAATCCTCAGCAAGCTACCACATCTTCTGCCTTAGTTGGGCCTCTATGTGGCATCTGTTTTTTAGCCACACACACTACTGATCAATGCCCACAGTTGGATGATAGAGTTGAGAATTGTGCTGGGATTTTTCCAACTAGATCTATGCAACAGGGCCAAAAATATGATCCTTTCTCTAACACTTATAATCCAGGGTGGAGAGATCACCCTAATTTCAGATATGGAGGAAGCCAACAACAACAATATAATGCTACAGGTCAAAATTCACAGCCTATGCAACCAATGAGGCAATCTACTCCTATTTCAGGGTCTAAAAATGATGGACCAAGTCTAGAAGAGTTAATGAAGCAAATGGCAACTAATAACATTCAATTTCAACAACGCACTGAGACAGTAATCCAAAAATTGGAGAATCAAATTGGGCAGTTGTCCACCTCCGTTAATGAATTGAAGAGTCAAGGTTCTGGAAAGTTGCCTTCTCAAACAGTTGTAAATCCTAATTGTAGTAATGTTAGTGCTATCACTCTTAGAAGTGGAAAGGAGCTTCCAGAGCCCTCCACAACATCTATCAAGAATAAGTCGGCTGCAGCAACACAAGTCACACTTGAGGAGGCTAATGAAGAAAAGGAACCAAGGAAGATCCTTCCATTTCCAAATAGGGAGACTCAAAGCAAGAAGTTAAAGGAAGCTGAATTGGAGAAAGAAGTGCTTGATGTTTTCAAGAAGGTTGAAGTCAATATTCCCCTTTTGGAGGCAGTAAAGCAAATTCCTAAATATGCAAAGTTCTTGAAAGACCTATGCACGAACAAGAGAAGATTCAAAGCTAACGAGAAGGTCAATCTAGGAAGAAGTGTATCAGCTTTATTTCATGAAGGAATGCAGTGCCAACCCCCTATGCCCTTAAAATGCAAAGATCCAGGGAGTTTCACTATACCCTGTACTATAGGAAATTTAGAATTTTCTAACGCTTTGATTGATCTTGGTGCAGCGATAAATGTTATGCCCAAGTCTCTATTTTCTTCTTTGCAGGGTTGTGAGATGAAGCCAGCCGGGATTATTGTCCAATTAGCAGACAGGAGACTTGCCTATCCTAGTGGTATGCTTGAAGACATTCTAGTTAAGGTAAAAGATTTAGTCTTTCCTGCTGATTTTTATATTTTGGATATGGGTAAAAATGATAGTCATGGGCCACCACCACTGATTTTGGGTAGGCCATTTCTTAAGACAGCTAATACTATCATTAATGTTAAAGATAGTACTCTTTCCATGGAATTTGCAGGACGTGTTGTTCAATTTAATCTTTTAGAGGCTATGAAACATCCTATAGAGGATCATTCTGTTATTAATGTGAGCATGCTTGATATGTTAATTGATGATACATATGATGAGCTTTACAATGAGATGGTTTCTAGTTCTCTTGAGATTGTTGATTTAGATAGCAATACACATTGTTCTGACTCTATTATTTATGAAGATTCTTCTGACTGTTCTGGTTCTGATGATATTGTTGAGTTATTCAAATCCATGCATGATATTGGCATTGAAACTTCTAGTGACTCTGATATGATTGCTTCTGACTCTGAAAGAACTATAGACTTTGCTATCAACTCTATGTCATGTAATTCTATTAATAATGATAATTCTAGTATTCTAGAACAAGATACTGCTGCTTCTTTTGATGGAATGCAGGTTTGTGGAGTTGATGAGCTAACTATCGATAAGCTAGTTCCCTCTATTCAGCAGCCACCTATACTTGAATTGAAAGATCTACCAGAACATTTGAAATATGCATTCTTAGATGAAGGTAAGAAATTACCGATTATTATAGCAAAGGATTCTGATCCTTGCCAAGAGGTAAAATTGTTAGAGGTACTGAGAAAGCACAAGAAAGCTATAGGATGGACACTAGCTGACATTCCAGGCATCAGTCCAGATATATGCATGCATAGGATCTTAATGGAAGACGGTGCAAAGCCATGTAGGCAACCTCAAAGGAGGCTTAACCCACTTATCATTGATGTGGTCAAAAAGGAGGTAACAAAACTTCTTTCTGCAGGTATCATTTACCCTATTTCTGATAGCCAGTGGGTGAGTCCAGTACAGGTAGTGCCAAAGAAGAGCGGGATCACAGTTGTAAAGAATGAAAAGAACGAGTTGATTCCTATGAGAGTGCAAAATAGCTGGAGGATGTGCATCGACTACAGGAAGCTAAATAATGCAACCAGGAAGGATCACTTCCCTTTACCTTTTATTGATCAAATGCTAGAGAAATTAGCAGGCAAATCTCACTACTGTTTTCTAGATGGTTTTTCAGGTTATTTTCAGATTTGCATAGCTCCAGAGGACCAAGAGAAGACAACATTCACATGTCCATTTGGCACATTTGCTTATAGGAGGATGCCATTTGGATTATGCAATGCCCCAGCCACATTCCAGAGATGCATGATGAGTATTTTTGCAGATTTGCTAGACTATTGCATAGAGGTTTTTATGGATGATTTTACTGTATATGGAGATTCATTTGATGAGTGTCTAGTAAATTTAGATAAAGTACTTGAGCGATGTATTGAGAAAAATCTTGTATTAAACTTTGAAAAGTGTCATTTCATGGTTAGACAAGGTATTGTATTGGGTCATGTTGTTTCTGAGAGGGGGATAGAAGTTGATAAGGCTAAGGTAGATGTGATTACTTCTTTACCTTATCCTACTAGTGTTAGAGAGGTCCGTTCTTTCCTTGGACATGCAGGATTTTACAGGAGGTTTATACAGGATTTTAGCAAGATAGCCTTACCACTCTCAAGATTGCTGCAGAAAGATGTGGATTTCAAATTTGATAAAGCTTGTGAGCAAGCATTTGATGAGTTAAAGAAGAGATTGACCACTCCACCAATCATTCAACCGCCAAATTGGGATTTACCTTTTGAATTATTATGTGATGCTTCTAATTATGCTCTTGGCGCAGTACTTTCACAAAAAGTTGATAAGAAATCACATGTCATAGCTTATGCTTCCAGAACTTTAGATGCAGCCCAAGCCAATTATACTACCACTGAAAAGGAGCTTTTAGCTATTGTTTTTGCATTAGATAAGTTTAGATCATATCTTTTGAATGCAAAAGTTGTTGTGTTTTCTGATCATGCAGCATTAAAGTATCTCTTAAGGAAGCCAAATGCAAAGCCACGATTAGTCAGATGGATGCTCTTGCTACAGGAGTTTAACTTAGAGATAAAGGATAAGAGTGGAGCTGAGAATTTTGTCGCAGACCATTTGAGTCGCATTGAATCTCCTATGGTTCCTTCTATTCCTATTGATGATAATTTTCCTGATGAATGCTTATATGCTATGCATGATGTTACTCCTTGGTATGCTGACTTAGTTAATTACTTAGCTGCCTCTGCATTGCCTGTGCATTTAAAGAAACATCAATTAGATAAGTTCAAGAGGGAAGCTAGATATTACATATGGGATGATCCATACCTTTGGCGCATATGTAGTGACCAGATTATTAGGAGATGTATTCCTGACATTGAGTTTGAATCCATATTGCATTTTTGTCACACACTTGCTTGTGGAGGACACTTTGGTCCACAACGCACTGCTAGAAAGGTTCTTGATTCTGGATTGTACTGGCCTACTCTATTTCGTGATGCATATACATTTTGTAAACATTGTGCTAGATGTCAGCATACAGGAAATATCTCCCGTAGAAATGAGATGCCTCAACAACCTTTACTTTTCTGTGAAATATTTGATGTATGGGGTATTGATTTCATGGGACCTTTTCCTGTTTCATTTGGATTTGCTTACATTTTACTAGCTGTGGATTATGTTTCTAAGTGGGTGGAAGCTAAAGCCACCAGAACTGATGACTCTATTGCTGTTGTAGATTTTGTTAGATCACATATCTTTTGCAGGTTTGGTATTCCAAAGGCCATTATCAGTGACCAAGGCACCCATTTTCGTAATCGGAGCATGCAGAGTTTATTGGGTAAGTATGGGGTCGTGCATAAGATGGCTACCCCTTATCACCCCCAAACTAATGGGCAAGCTGAAGTCTCGAATCGAGAGATAAAGCAGATTCTTGAAAAAACAGTGCAACCTAATAGGAAAGACTGGAGTAAGAGACTTGATGATGCATTGTGGGCATACAGAACTGCCTACAAGACTCCAATCGGAATGTCTCCTTATCGGCTTGTTTTTGGGAAAGCTTGTCACTTACCTGTGGAGATTGAGCATAAAGCTTATTGGGCAGTAAAGCAGTGCAATATGGATTTAACTAAAGCAGGAGCCCAAAGAAAATATCAATTGCAAGAGCTTGAAGAATTTCGCTTGGAAGCATATGAAAATTCAAGAATCTACAAGGAAAAGACCAAGTTAATACATGATAAGCTGATAGTTAGAAAAGAGTTCAAGGTGGGACAAAAAGTGTTACTCTATAATGCCAGATTGAAACTTATGCCAGGAAAACTTCGTTCTAGATGGGAAGGTCCTTTTATAGTTACTAAAGTGTTTTCTTATGGTGGAGTAGAGATTATGGCAGAATCTACTGGAGCAAAGTTTAAAGTTAACGGGCATCGGTTAAAGCATTTTTATGATGGATTTGAGACACACATTGTGGAGGAGTCTTCCCTCCAAGATAATACTTAATCGATCAGGTTGTATCATTTCTCTTCACTTTTAATTTACATTTTCCTATACATCTTTCGAACTATGTTCTACATTGAGGACATTGTAGATTTTAAGTGTGGGGGGAGGTTTTTTGCTGTTTCTAATTTTTTTTCTTGTTTTCATTTTTTTTTATTTTTGTGTTCTTGTTTTCAAAATAAAAAAATAAAAAAAAATAATTTGTGCGAAGTTGCAAATTTAAGACAATTTTAGTTTGAATGCATTTGAGCATGATAAGTAATTGATCTTATGTTTAGAATTTAAGTTAAGTGGCATGAGTTTGGTTTCAATGAATTAATGTGATAGCCTTTAGCTTGTAAAGATTTGAGCCTAATATTATTCTCTTTTTGTGTGTATTCTGCTATCACTACTCCCACTCTAGAACTTGTCTTGATTCTTAGTTGAGACTATAATTGCATATGCTTTGCATGAAGATGATTTAGGCATTCTTTTAGCCTACTTAGCCAAATAGCCATCCCATGTAATTTATCCCTTGTTAGCCCCTTTGAGCCTAAACCTTTTCTTTAAAATTTTAGCCAATTGAAAACATAACCTATAAAAATATTTTCCTTTCATTCTTCTCACCCCACTTTAGGTGATGAAAAGTGTATTATAATATTTGTTGGAATGAAAGAATATGCTTGAAGAGAGATTTGGGTTATTTTGAAAAAAAAACGAGAGAAAAAAAAAAGCAAAGAAAGAAAGGAAGAAAAGAAAAGAAAAGAAAAGAAAGAGCATAAAAGTCATAACACAACAAAAAAAAAAGGTGCATGAAGCAAAGGAAAGGAAAACAAAATAAAGAGAGAAAAATAAACCCAAATCAATTTATTTTGTTTCTTTCATTCTATATATTTCGTTTCAAATATACTTTTCATTATCCTAAAGTTTATTAACCTTCATTTTCCTATATCATACCTTTACCTAAGCCCCATTACAACCTAAACTAAAGTCCTATTGATTCTTACATTGCATATGACATAAATAGTGGAGACCTAGATGATAAACAAGCCTATGGTAGTGAGGTTTTAATAGGGGAACTTGAGTGAAACACTTACCTATATACATTTGAGAGTTGAGAGTTAAACACTTGACCTTTGTGAGGGGCTATTGCTTAATTTATTCTTACCAAATGAAATTGCCATGATACTTGTTATTCTCAATATAAGAGATATTGATTAAAGTGTTAAAATGTTGAAGAGCTATAATTATTTCTTATTCTTTGTTGCTTCCACAGTTCTTTTCTTGAAATTTGAGATTTAAGTTTTGCCCAGGAGTGCAAAAGTCTAAGTGTGGGGGAATTGATAAATGATAATTTTATATATTTTTATTCTTTTAATTTAGACTTTTAATTATTTATTTAAGGCTAATTGAGTTTAATTAGATATTATTTGATTTTATTAGCTAATATTCAGTTTTGGAATTTTAACTAACTAAATCTTTGATTTTAAAATATAAATAATATCTTTAATATTTTTGCACAGGTGCTATTTAATTTTATTTTATTTGTGCAGATTTTCTAGATTCAATTTGAAAGATATTGATGAAGAATATTTTGGATAAGAAGAATATGGGCATGCTTGGAGATCAAATCAAGAATCAAATTTTAAAATTTTATTTGAATTTATTTTGGATTATTTAGTGTAATTTTTAATTAGGGTCCACTTTTCATATATATATATATATATATGAATAGATGGGGGACGGAGAGGAAGCACGATCTGGGAAAAAAAAGGAAAGAAGGGAAACAGAGCAGCGATCGCCATTCGTCTTTCCTTCTTCCAATTTCTTGGGTGATGGCTTCTCAATTTTTCATTTCATGTTGTTTGATTTTTAATTCTATGGAGAGCTAATTTTTTTTTGGTGTGATCAATCACAAACCATGATCCTAAATTTTAATCAGAGTCTTTAATATTCAGGAAAGATTTTATTTTAGCTTTATTCCAATTTTCTCTTCTTCTCTCTACCTCTAAATTTTATGCTTTAATTACTATTACTGATTAGAGTAGCTTTATTGCATAATTTTTGAGTTATAAATTTTATCTGAGGTTTTAATTGCTATAATCGATTGATATAGCATTGTAAGAGTAATTTGGCTTGGCTTGGGTGATTATCCATGCTTTGTTTTTGGTGTGGCTATAAAACAATTGTTAGGTTGTGGGTTAAAGGAGATTTCAATTAATCTATAACTTAACTTCTTGTTTAATTCTTGAATGATAATTTGAGAAATATTATAATGAAACCAGAATAATAAAGTTGAATAAAATTAATTTATTTTGTAGACGAGGAAGGTTAAATTTAGGTGATTGGGTTGTGATTGATTGCGCTGCTTGTTGTCGGTAATTTTCTTAATTGAATTTCCTCTATTTATTTATTTATAATTTAGTTTTTAATTTCATCATAAAAAACCCCCCCATTATTTACCTTTTCATAATCATAATTTAAATAGTTACTCTATTGACTCTTAGGGAGACGACCTAGGTTGCACTTTACTGCAAAATCTAGTTTTTATTAATTTTGGTGCTGTTCGACAGTAGTGTCACATTGATAGGTGATCTTTATTTAAGTTTCCATATAGAAGATGAGATAATATAACTACAAATCTTGCAGAGTCATTTAATTCATGGATAGTCACCGAGAGAAGGCATGGTGTTGCACAATTGATCTATGAGCATAGAGAAAAGGTAGCATGCAAAATGCATGCATCCAAAATGGCTCTCTCTACTTGGAGAAATGGTGTTGGTCTAAAGATTAAGGCAAAACTAAGAGACCATGTGGCTAGAGTTGAACAAATGTTTGCAGAGCATTACGGAGGAAATAGAGTTTGTGTACATATTGCATATGGGGACTTACGTGTTGATCTTAGCTTATATGTCCAAATGACTATAACATTCCAAATATTAAAGGTCAAGTCTTCCTCCAACCTCCAAGTACCTATCATCCTCCTAGGAGGCCACGAACTTTTAGGATGGAGTCACAATTTTAGAACAAGAAGATTTATCACTGTTCATTATGCCATCAACCAGGCCATACACACAAGACTTATAGGAACCCTAATCCAATCTAGGATATGATGTAGATATGACACCCTTTTTGCATCGTTATTATGAATTCAGCTGTCTTTTGTCTTGTATAATGTGCAAAGATGACTATTATTTTTCTGAATTGTGAATATGACAAAGCTAAAACTTCTTATGTATAAAAGATTCAACCATTCATATATTTTTGTCAAAAGGGTTGTAGGGTATTTTGATGCAAGTTGTAGATTATGTAACTAATAATGAAACCTTAAAGTCATTTATGTCACTTTTTAAGGTTTTATTGTCATTTAAATTAATGAAAATTGTTATTTGTTGGATTAGAGTGGTATTTCATTTTTTGTTGATTCAGTCAATTTATAAAGGGTGCTAATAAATTGTAATTTCTTATTATGTAGTTGTAAATATAGGGACAAAACTTGCTAATAGTATAATCAAAGTTGTGAACGAGGTGTTGTGAATTTTTAACCCTGATGTTGTCTGGACTTGCACACCAGGACTTACGAATGGCAAATGCATAATTGCTAATATAGGGACAAAACTTGTTAATAGTGAAACTAAAGTTATGAACAAGGTGTTGCCAATTTTCAACTCTAATGTTTGTTTGGACTTATACACCAGGACTTATGAATGGCTAATGCATAGTTGTGAATATAAGGACAAAATTTGTTAATAGTAGAACCAAAGTTGTGAACAAGGTGTTGCAAATTTTCAAGTACCAAGCTTGTTTGGACTTACACACTAAGACTTGCGAATGGCTAATGTATAGTTGTGAATATAGGGACAAAACTCATTAATAGTATAACCAAAGTTGTGAACGGGTTGTTATGAATTTTCAACTTTGAAGCTTGTCTGGACTTGCACACCAGGGCTTGCGAATAGCTAATAAATAGTTGTAAATATAAGAACAAAACTTGTTAATAGTGAAATCAAAGTTGTGAACGGGGTGTTGTGAATTTCCAATTTTGATGCTTGCCTGAACTTGCACATTAAGACTTGGAAATAACTAATGCATAATTATGAATATAAGGACAAAACTTGTTAATAGTGGAACCAAAATTGTGAATGGGGTGTTGCGAATTTTCAAGTACCAAACTTTCCTTGCTGAATTTTTTTCCTTAATTCTTTTATTACTTTAGTTTACCTATGTTTAACATTCAAAATGAACTTTTGAAAATTAAAAAAGGTAAAAATATCAAACGCACTTTTATATTGATGAACAAACTTAATTTCTCACATTTTCATTACACTAGTGAAATGAGTAAACTAGCAAACTTACAAGAAATAATATGTCAAATAGATTAAACTTATCATGAAATAATTTAATTTTTTTTTAATTTTAAAATTGTAAAAAATTGTATCTTTATTATCACTTGATTATCTTAGTTATATAATTACCTTTTTTTAACCAAAGGTCAAAATTATAATTGATCAATTATATATATATGTATATAATTATAATTCATTCGACTACAATCTAATTATGATCAAATTGATCAATTATAAACTCACTCCATTCGCTAAAGGCAACATTAGTATCAATTGGTATAGGTAATTACAAACTATGATCAAATCTGATCATATAAGATTGAAGGCAACATAGCAGCCTTACAGCTTTAGGCATTCTGCTCTAGCCAAATGCATTAAAGTATTGCTAAGAGAACACAAAGTCTTGTGCTTCTTTTTTGATGAGAAAATAAACGTTCAGCTGTAGTATCAATTCTATTGAGTACCACACAAATGCATCAAAATATTGCTAAGAAAACACAATATATATTAGGAAAAATGGTTGTGTTAGATGGGTAAAAGTTAAATATAACATTAGTATCAATTCTATTGAGTACCACACAATTAGCAATTCCTATTCAAAAGGTCATTACACATATTAACAAATATTCAAACAATGGTTACACCTTTATATACTAAGAAATTGTTGACAAATATTAACATCCTTCTTTATATACTAAAGTGGCTACCCCCTTCTCTTTCTTGTCTTCTCTTCATCAAGTAATTTCAAGGCCACCTTTTTTTTTATTTTCTGGATGATTAATCAGCCACCATAAAAGCTCAGTCCTAAAGTTAGTAACTTCTTATGCACTAAAGAAGGAATAACATATAAGTTGAAAGAATAATCACAAACAAAGAATAGCCTTGAAGTAGAAAGAACAACATCAAAGAAAATGCAAGCGTAAATTAGTGATGTCCTATGACATTGTAAGATCCCATGTCTTCAACAAATCATGATGAGAACTCCACAATATTTCCTACAAACATGTAGTATATAAAAAATAATCACAATTGGTCAAAGGAAACAAAGGCACTACATAAACAAGATAAGCTATAACAATAGGCGAAGAATGTGCAGATTACTTTGTTGGGATATCGGAGGCCAAATAACATAACCTATTAGTTTCTTCCCGATCAAGCCTGGGTTCACCAACTCAATGATGTCGAAGAACCTATTTACTACAAAGGAAACAAATTCATATTATCAAACAACATGCACACAAGACACGCCAAGGAGTTGACTAATAGACTATACACATGTATTCACCAATAATTGTTTTTGCATTTAAAGCTCAATCTTTTTTCCTTTTCTTTCTCCTTGGTTCAAGACCACTGTCCCCCTTTAACAAGTCAAGGACATAGAAGTTCAGTGACTTCAGCTCTAGCATGAAACACCTCTAATAATGGTTCACAAGAGCTGGATCGACGATAAGATTCCATTCAGCTATATTGTATCTGACATATTCAAGCGAGATACCCCTCTTTTTCTTTGTTGCCTTCTGTAACATCCTAAAACTTCAAATCTAAATTAAGGGATAAATTAGTTAAAAAATATGATTAATTCATTTAATTATGTTTTTAGGTAGCTAATTGAATTTTTGGGTCATATTTAGCTCTAAATTAAGATAGGATAAAAGTTGGATTAAGTCAGGAGGCATCGGGGGAGCACAATCAAGTTGTTGCTCATTGTACTATGAGCTTCGACTTGTGTGGCGTGCACTGCGGCGCACAACACAACAAGAAACTTAAATTTTTGAGAATCATCAGAAATGGATAGTTTTTGGGCTCGAAAACCTACAGCACAAAGGGGGTAACTTTAGGCACTACTAGGGCATAAATTTGGAAGGATTTTGAAGATGATTTGAGCCTTCAAACTCTTGGGTAAGTTTCATACCCTTCTCCTCTACCTTTTCATCTCATTTTCCATGGGATTTAGAAGAGGGAGAATTTGGTTTGATTGGATTAAGCCATGAGTCAATGTTCTGAAGGTTTCTATTGACTCTAAAAATTTAATTTAGGTTTATTGATCTTGGATATATGGTAATAGGAAGCTACTTTTTTGTTTAGTAAATTTTGGATCAAGCCCTAACTTGATCATAGGGTGTTGAAGTGTGATAAGTTGAGATATTGAGTTTTACGTTGTGATAGAGTTAGAAAGTGACTTAAAGGGATGAAGTGAATAAATTCTAATCTTGACAAGTCTATTTGTTGAGAATTTGAGTGAGAAATGGGAGAATTGAGAGGTTATTATTAGCTAATGGTGCTTGTGTTAATTGAAAATTAATATATAGTACTTGTTGATGTAGATTGTAGTGTGAGAAGACTTACTTTGACACAAGAAGAAATTTAGTACCACGGGTAACCCTTTTAGTAATAAAAGGGTTGAGGTAACTAGATAATTTATATTGTTTATTACCTTGTATAAGTTATTCTCAAGTTGCTTTTCTATGATTTGTTGAATATATATGCATAAATTCTTTAAAGGTTAACTATTTTAGAAAAAATAGAGTATTGATTTGTAAAATTCTATATTTTTGAAGTAAATGGTAAGATTTTGATATATTTGTTTGGAAAGTTATTTATGCACGGTTAAGTGGAGATATATAGTGAAATGTGGCATATTAGAGGGTGGGAGGTCACCCTAATGGAGATAGTGAAGATTAAGTCCATATGGTATTGCTGGCACCTCGAGACGCCAGGTGCAACACTTACTCTCCTTAGTGCCTGAAAATGGGTGCGGTGTTGGAGACTTACTCTCCTTAGTACCCAAAAGGGTGCGGAGTGGGAGACTATGCTCCTTAACGTCCGTAGGATGCAGTGTTGGAGTAACGACACCCCAATTACTTGTAATAGGAGAAAAAGTAGCCTGAAAATGGTTTAAGACACCTTAGCCAGGTAGTCCTACCATGGATGGTGAGCTT
Organism: Prosopis cineraria; assembly: GCF_029017545.1. Taxonomy (NCBI): domain Eukaryota; kingdom Viridiplantae; phylum Streptophyta; class Magnoliopsida; order Fabales; family Fabaceae; genus Prosopis; species Prosopis cineraria. The sequence goes on along the minus strand of NW_026555792.1, from coordinate 35,366 downwards.
GGGGACCATACATGTGGTTTGGTTCTGTGAAATAGCCTATTAGTTTGGTCGAGAGTATTGGAGGACCGGATGGTTAGGGATCATGTATGCAAATTTGTGGTGATCTTATATGATGTGATCATGTTACTTATTTTAATGCTTGTTTATAACTTGGCTTGTTAATCAATAGTATAGATTATCTTAGTTACTGAGATTTTTATCTCACCCCGTGGATTATCATTTCATAGGTTCTACAGCTAAGACTGAGCGAGGGAAGGAATCGGGCAAGGATTTGTAGATTTACTACATCGAATAACAATGCCTGATTTTAGTTTAAGTGGTGTACATAAACTTGTTATATGATATTATATGTTGCCAACTAGGAATGCATATCATTTTGATTAGTTGCACTTGTTTCATACTATGTTCTTGTGTATTTTAGCCCAATATTATATATGAGGTGAATATGTGATAATTTTTGTAGTGATGATACAAGTATAAGGAATGTTTTATTAATATGGTGACAATGTAATTGTAGTGTATTATGTGGCAATAGAGGCCAAATAGCATATATGATATTGATTGGTATTTTGGCCATATTGGGCAAAATGGCCATTGAGTGGCCAAATTTTGTGTTTGGTATGTTTTTGTGTGTTTGATTGGTCACTCAAGTATATTTTAGCCTATTGGACTTGATTCAAGCCTTATAATGGGTTAATGGTATAAGTTATGAGTTTTTGGTACTTGGATGGTTAAAAATTTCTTTGAAAAACTGACTTTTACATCCGAGTGTCTAAATTCTCATACAGTGTTGGATCGTAACAAAAGTACCATTAGTTAGCTTATTGAATAAGTTTCGTGTGGACGCTTGAATCACTCCAATTAAACATCGGATGTGAAAATGATGCGCATTTGAAGTTCATCCAGAAAAGCTGTCATGACAACATTGTTGTCATGGATAGGTGCACCGCGGCGCATTTCGTGCAAGCCACGGTGCACGGTACAGTGAGGAAACTTGTCTTTCTGTGCCACATGCCACGGCACACGGACCACGAGCCGCGGCACATGGACCAAAACACTCAAAAATGACATTTTTGGCCCTGTTTTAAAGTGGTTTGCTTCCCAAAACTTTTCCATGCTTCCAATACCTTTATAAATCATTAAGTTTGAGCTCAAAATATCAATTTAAAGGATTTTTATGGGATCCCAAATATTTTTCAATTATCTTTAAAGGATTATTAGTTTTAACCCTTATATATATAATGTGAGATTAGGAGCAAATCCTTGCTCTTAATTATGATTGGATGTTGTGATTGTGTGGTGAATTTTGGTAATGCCAAGGTGGACATTACAACTTCCAAACGAGGGGATTTGATGTCATTTTGCACTACAAACAAGAACACATTATGCAACAAATTACAAAAAACAAAACATAGTAAAAAAGACATTTTAAATTTAATTTCGCTGGAAGCTAACTATGAAGTCAACATCAAATATATGATGACAGACTAGACTTGAAACCTTGATATCACCCATTAATGCATGGCACAGTATAGTCATAAACTACAACCACTAAGGAGTTCATGTTATTTGTACATTACTACGTGTAAATTATAAAAAAATAAATTTAGACACTGTCTCACCCTATTACTAATCCACTGCATTCCTCCCAAACATCAAAATTTATCACGAGTGAGATATTAATCTTACATTTTAACCAAGATCTTGAAATAGGCAATAATAAATAATTTCTCTTAAACTATCAGAAATGAATGAAAAATTAGGTAACGAAGACTACTTAGTCGTCACCTTCCTCCCTTTTATACATGTGTGATACAATTGAAAATAATTATTGCTTTTCCATCAGATATCAAGCAACATATCAAACCTGATGTTCTCTACCCTCATTCTTAGGTTCTTATTACCTTTCACGAACTCTGCAAGCTCCATAAACTGCCTCACAAAACACCTCGTATGAAAAAAAACCTTGCATTTATTTCCTCCAACATGTCTGTTAGATTTTAATTGCCTAGCTTTCTCAACATTCTTGGCATTTTTAGCCTCTAGCAACTCTTCCCATACCTTTAGTTCATGTTTTATTCTATATTTCAGCCTCATTTTCTTAAATTTATCATCATTTTCCTTAAAAAAGTCTTTCTTGAAAAGAATTAATGCATTCACCATTTTTCCTATCCTAAATTATATCCATGTAGAGAAAGCTTAAACATAATTGTTGCATTGGAAAGAACATACATAACTTGCTGTGAAAGTGCTTTCAGATCTAGTCAATTACATATGCAAATACATTTTTGACAAAATATATAACAATACTTAACAGAGTAAGGACTGAGGTATAAAATTTCCATATCAAAAATAATAATCAAAATAATGGAAAGATTTATCTTGCAGTTGACTTCAAACTAATCACGAAAAAATAATAAAAGTAATATTGAAATACATAAAAGTCTTAATAAAAAAATCATCCAACTAATATTTATCTAAGCAAGGTCTCCAAAAATTACTTATCTTTTTAATGTCAAACAAACAAATTATGAAAAGAAAAATCATAAGCAAGTTTTTTACTTATGCCAGTATAAGCCAATTCACTTTTTAACTATTTTTAAACATTTTGGTCAATTCAATTGGTTGAATTAATCAAATACTCTCTTTTGTTTTATAAATAACATCACATTCAATAAGGATTACCAACTAGCTACTAATAAGTATGATTTTAATCTCACCATGCTTACTCAAAAAAATTTTGACTAATCACAATATCCCTCCTATCTTCCATTGCCTTTTTTGCAATGCCAATGAAAAAACTATGGATCACCTCTTCCTACTTTGCCATTGGTCTACGATAGATTGGTTCTTTGGGCTTCTACCTATTAAAACTGATTACATCTCCATCTTTTAACACTTAGCTTAAAAAGTGGCTATCTAAAACTTAGAATATATATACAAGGCAATTTTTAAATTTCGTGCAACATGACATGGTAGGAAAAAAGCATAGCACTCTATGAAATAGACCCATATAGAAAAAGATTATTGATAGTTGATCCCAGATAAATTAGCCAACAATTGAAACTGGTGACAACATTCAAAGGCATTTGTTAACACTTGCATGAAACAGAGCCACAGACATCATCAACCCTGGCTATATAAGGTTAGGTAGATTTTGAAAGGCATTTGTGTAGTTTTGTTATTTCCTTTGTAGTCCTAATGTACTGATCCTTTTTTGATAATTTATTGATCCCATTTTCATTAAAAAATAAAAGAAATCAAACTTTCAGCACCACAATCCTATAGTTACTAAAGTGAAAAAGATAAAAGAGGAAGAGTGGGACAAAGGGGACTAGAGTCAAGTAAGACTAGGCAGAGAGGGAGAACGGCGATGATGATAACAAAACCACAAACCCACAATGGCAGAACCATTACTACCAGTACTGAGAAGCAAGCTCGAAGTTGCTGAAGGTGAAGTGAGAATGATTGTCGGGCTGCAACGATGCTGTGATGGTGAGACGGCGACAGAGGCACACACACCTAAGACACACAAGGGCGGACGTACTAGAGACGACATAAGATGACAGTTTGGACAGAGCATAGATGAGACACTGGAATGGGGGAAATAATGTTTTTTCTTTTAATTTGAACGAAGGGCAAAATCATCATTTTCTCAAATTTTCTCATGCCAGAAAAATCCCCTAGGACCCCAGGGGATTATACCTTTTTAAGGGGTCTCTTTGTCAATTAACTAATTTAAATGAACTTTATTGTCATTTTTCCTTTTTTTCAAAGATTTAATTAGATAATAAATATGTATTCTCTTTAATTTGTTACTCGATAATCCTAGATGAACTCTTTTGGACTCATTCTATTAAAAATAAATGTTCTTTTTTAAATACATTTATTAAAAATTTTAATAAAACAATAGATCGTAATTTCTAACAATGCGCTTAAAATTAAATCACAACCATATTCCTTCAAGCAACTTATTTTGTTAGCATATTAGCGCGCTCTTCATTATGCATACACTTCAATATTTCCCCTACCCATCCTACAATCATTTTTTGAACAAGCATCGCCTTTATTAGTTCTTATATCACATTTATATTTCATGATATCTAATAGCGAGACTTATTAATAAAAAGTTGAGAGAGAGAAAAAAATAAAGGAAAAATGATAATAAAATTTCTCTAAAATATATAAATGACAAATTGGTCCCTTAAAATGTTATAATTTTTTTAAAGTTTCTAGAAACTTTTCTATCATTAATGAATTTAGATAAATTATCAAATTACCATTATTAAAAAATAAATGATTTATAAATTTTTTTTACATATTTACAACTTTCCTTCTTACATTCACAACAATGTAATAGCAAATAAAGAATTTAGCAAGTGAAGTTATAATTTACTATTGTATTGTTGCGAATGTAAGAAAAAAAGTTATAAATATGTAAATAAAACTTATGAATCATTCATTTTTTAATAAAAATAATTTAATAATTTATATAAATTTATTAATGATAGAAAAGTTTCTAAGGACTTTAAGAAAATTATGACATTTTAAAATATCAAATTATTATTTATATATTTATAACAAATTTTATTATCATTTTTTTAAAAATAAAAGAAGAATATGAGTTAATATGGCCCTTTAATAAAAATAAAAAAAATTAGGACATATGAAAAGTAGTGTAAGGCCATTGTCAAAGGAAAATGCCAGCCCATTAATAAAAAGCTGAGAGAAAACATTGTGGAGCCTACACCATTAGGGGTGTTCATGGGACAGGACGGGACCGGGACACCCCCGTCCCGTGTCCCGTCCCGAAAAAAATATCGGGACTGAATTTTGGTCCCGTGTCCCGTCCCGTCCCGAAAATCGTCCCGTCCCGTTAAGAGTCGGGACGGGACCGGGACAAGATTGGGACGTCCCGCCGTCCCGATAAATGAAATAATGTGAAAAAAAAATTTGAATAATAACATTTTTTAAAATTTTAAATCATATAATTTATTAAGTTTAAAATCAAAATAACGCAAGTACATAAATAACAATAATTTAAAATCAATTATTGAATTATATTAATCACGACTATATATTATAATAAAAAATACAAGTGATCTTTATGCTATAAGATTAGCAACAACAGGCAAATCAAACACAACATTAAATAATTGTTCTTCTACTTTAGTGAAGATGTACTAAGCCAATTACTCTTCTAAAAATAAGTAAGAAATATGTTATAAAGAAAATTTATTAAATAGATAGATATAAGAATAAATTATATTAATATAATTAATATATTATAAAGAAAGATATCGTCATGTTTACTCCATGCCATTAAAATTATCAATATAAAAAAACTTTAGTTTTAAATAAGAATTACAAGTATTAAAATTATAATTGATATAATTAATATAAGTATAGATTATGTTAATATAATTAATATATTTAAAATAAAAAATAATATATATAATATTCGGGACGGGACGGGACGTCCCGATGGTAATCCCGTGTCCCGTCCCGTCCCGCACTCCTTTCCTGTCCCGTCTCGTAAAGTCCCGTCCCGATTATTTTCGGGCCAGGACAAGACCCGTCTCGATATGATCGAGACGATATCGGGCCAATCGGGACGGGTTCGGAATGAACACCCCCATACACCATGCGGTACCATGCGGTGAACGGAACGAAATTGCAAATCCAATCTCATATGCTCTATTAATCAAGTATGTGAGGTGATACACAAATATATTGTCTGCTTTACTTTTCCTCTGTTTTTTTTTTTTTTTGGTAGGCCCGATCTGTTTTGCTTTTTGGGACTTTGGGTGAAGAATTTAGTTAGGTTATTTTATAATTTGATGAAATATTATCGTTGAATATGAATTGCTAAGATTGAGTAGCTTAGCCTAAAGCACACCCCACATGTATTGCATCCTGATTAACACGTGGGAAAGAGAATATTTCCTTTGATATTTATTACAAAACAAAGTTAACCAACTTCATATTTATTAAAAAATGATAATTATGTTTTTAAAATTCTTGTAATATATGTACCCTTTTTTAATTTGACCCTTACGGGAATTCAAATGATAATAAATAAGCAATGGATAAATTTAAAAATATTAATTACTTTAACTTTATCTTATATTAAAAATAAATATTTTTATATTTTCTCTTATATTAAGAATCGGAGAAAGTATGTGATTTAGATTTAATGAGTATTGCAAATTCCCTTTCAATGAATATTCTACCGTGTACTATAAACATTGTCAATTAATTGAAAGGCTGCAAAAAATGTACGTAAAAATACAGTGAATACTGAATACCAAATCACAGCGTAACTTTACATTTTGTTATATCATATACGTTGATCTAATTATTCAAATGGCTGTCTTTTAATTTAATAGAATGCATCTATTTGCTGGTTAAAAAAAAGACTGTAGAAAAATGATTAAAATGCATCCTCATAAATTACCATTTAACTCACTGTTTCATTAAATTTAAACTTTTAATGGTTGATGAAATCCTATGACCACATTGTGAATATTCACTACATGATGAGCAGATTTGAAACACTCAATCTAAGTTAGAGAATATATCACTTTTACTATGAATGGGCCATATATAAATAGTGGTGGAGCTAGGATCTCAAGTTAGAAGTGCAAGATAATTTAATAAAAAGTAATATTTTTAAAAAATAATAATTATGCCTAGAACTAAAATTATAATAACATAAATATTTTTATCATCATTTTTTATTTTAAAAAATTATATTGAATAGATTGATATGGTCTTTTATTATAAATATGCTCTTCATATCTTATCTAGATTATTAAAATATTATATATCTAATAAATTTTTGAATTTAAATATTTTTTATTTAATTCAAAAAGTGTAAAATGTCAAGAGTAGGAGTTGCAAAGTTGAAAATTTTATATATCTCACTTGTTATTTTTCTCACTGTATAAAAATTAATCATAATATTATAGATGAATAAGTGACTTCTTGTTGTTTTTGTTATATATATATATGTATGTATGTATGTATGTATGTATGTATGTATGTATGTATGTATATTATTAATGAACATGCATGAAACGTGCATGTAATGTCACTGTCAACTTGGTCTGACGTTACACCAAACCAAATTTTATAGGTTTAACTGCGAAAAGGCTCTGTGTCTCACGGATAATATTTAATAATTGAAAAGGCCGGCAAGAAAGAGAGGTATGAGGGCATTCATTTTTCTCAGCAGAAGCTACATTAAAAGACATTGATTTTTTTTTAAAAAAAAAATCGACATTATAGAAATGATTTATCCAATCTTGTAAACCAACTTTCCCAACTTTTTATTAGAGAAATCAATAAAGACTCTATGGGTTCAACTGCAATACAACTAGAATATACGAACGAAAATAAATTTATCATTTAATTTGATGAGTAACTATATAGATAATTATTGAAAACAGAGCTAATATTTGAATAAATAAAGTAACTAAACTTTTTTGTAAAGCATGAGATTTCAAGTTCAAAATCATGTAAATGTAAAAAATAATTTGAAATAAGTTATTTATAATTAGACTCTACAATACTCAAACCTAACGTAATAAGATAGGTCTTTGTGTGTATGTGTAATTTCTTTTTTTAAAAAAAAGTAAGTCTTTTGTATTTGAATGAACAGGCTAGATGATGAACCATGATACTGTATTCATATTTTTTTTATAAATATTTTCATATCCTATATTATTTGAAATTTTGAATCCCAATAAAGAAAACACATCAAGTATCCATTTTTTTTATTTTTTGATTAAAAAAAGTATCCATTTTTTATAATTTGAAAGTTCGATCAACTCACATGCCATCCCTTGATCCACTTTCTTTAAAAGCATGAAAGATGACGGCCTCCTCCGTAAATTTCTACATTCCATTCACACATTTAAATAAAAAATAAAAACGTTATTATGGGTTGTTGATGAAATTATTTTGATATAATATTGTATTAGTATACATATCTTTGTTAAGCAAGAATATTATATAAACGCCAAAAGATATAAAAGTCAATTATGTCTTCACGTGTGTAAATTTTTTTTTTTAAAAAAGGGAGAATTTCAGTTAAGATTCTCAAAATCAAGATAATTGCAAAGAAGGTTCAATGAAATGTGAAATTCCTTTGCAGGTCTAAGGGCGCTAATTGTAATTAAATATTTTACTAAAATGATGCAAATGCCCTTGCCTCTTTTTTTTTTTTTTTATGTATAAAAAAAAACCTGTGTCTCTATCATGGGCTGTCGGAGCTACGTTGACGGCAAGGAGGCCACAAATGCCCTTGACATGTAAATATATATATATATATATATGACAATTTTTTTTTAATATATGAACAAGTTATGTTCAAATATTTATAATTGATTGTTAACAATCATATGTTTATGATAAACCAAAATCTATGAAAATGTTTAAAAAATAAATCTAAAACATATATATTTTTATTTAGTATACTATTGATAACTTTTTAATATTAAAAATGTAAGTTTTAAAAAAAAATTGACCAAGTTGGTTTTAGAAATTAACAACTTTTTTACATATTAACAAGTCATATTTCATATTTATAAGTGATTGTTCATATATGAACAATAATGCATCCATGATTAGCCAAAGTTTATGAAAGTTTTTGAAAAATAAATTTATAACATATATACTTTTTTTAGTTGACATATTATTGATAATTTATTAATATTGAATGAATAAATTGTTAAAAATTGAATAAGTAGGGTTTTAAAAATTGACAATTTTTTTATGTATAAACAAATGATTATTCAGATACAAACAAAAATGCATTCATAATTAATAGCAACTTACATGAATGCTTGAAAACAAAAATTATAAATATATATTATATTTAGTAATTTATTATTATATAGTTTTAATAATTCAATGGCACATTACTTTTTGCACACCCCAAGGATTAAAGGTTTAAATCCTCCCTTAACTTTTGGCTCCTTTAATCAAAGGCGACCGGTAGCAAGGGCCTCCCTATCGGTGACGGAGCTTCAACAACTAGTGCGATGGCTTCGGTGGCCAATTATAATAACGCTTTAAAAAAAAAAAACAGAGAGAGAGGCAAACACATTTGTGTCATTTCTGCAAAATATATATTACTATTAGGGCTTGGGTTTGCAGAGGAATTTCATATTCTTTGGGCTTTCTTTGTAGTTATCTTGATTTTGAGGGCCCTAACTGAAATTCTCCCAAAAAATGATCTATTTTCATATCAGTTAATTTCTGAAATTACACGTTTAAATCGAAATTTCTTTCTCGACATAAGAGGGAAGTCGAGGTATTGTCAGTGAATCATTTAGATATAAGTCAGTAATTCAAATAATATATTTCAGCCCAATAAATGTTGGTGAGGAGATGGCCAACTAAAGCCCAAAGTCTTATGTTCTATGAGGATTGCCATGGGCCAACTTCTTGTTAGCCCAATGAATGTCTTCTCCCAATTATGGACATCCATCCTACGATCATGATCATTAAGAAGTTATCCTTTAATTTCATGAAAAGAATACTGTATATATTTTAACAATGCAATTCCAAATTAATACCGATCAATGTGAAACATTAAAAGTAGGAAAAATAAATCTAGTGATCTCTGTACTTTTAACATGCTTTTATATTAGTCCCTATACATTTTCCATTGCACCTAGTTTCTTAAGTATATATGTCTATAACATTAATCCCCATATTTTTAAATATGACCATAAGGACTTAACAATGACTAATATACATACAAGTCTTGTTACTTCTCGTGCTAACTTTAATTTGTTCAAATTATGATAAGTTGTATAAAAATGAGTAAAATGCAAAAAGGAACAAGTAAGACATTAAATCGTAATCTCAATGTATGGTTGGCAAAGCTTTAGAAGGAAGAAGACTTGATGACTATGACAGGAAGTCAAAAAAGGTTAATAGTCATTTTACTTATACAATATCCAATTCATCATAATTATATACATGTAAGTAGATTTAACTTTGTCAATGACAATACGGGCTACTATTATAGACATACAAAACACAAGGGATTAGGAGCAATAAAAAAATATAAATTAATATCAAAACATGTTAAAAATAGAGGGATTAAGAGTTGTATTTTTATATGAAAGTATTTGGAGCTATATGATACCAAAATCATAAACAATAAAATTTTCTTTTATGGCAATCATAGCTTATTGGAGGGATCTGAAGGCAGAAATGAATATTTAGTAGTGAGGGAGGATACTGTTTAGTCACCAAATAGAAAAGGACATCTCTTATATATTAAAATTAATTAAAAAGAAAAAAATAGGGTTTAAATTAAAAAACTAAGATATCTAATTATCCTCCTATCGCAATTGTGGCATTGAAATGTGAGGAATATAGTATATATATATATATATATATATATATAAACCATACATTGTTGGTGGCGAACATTTTATGTTATTTATTTCAAGCACCATCAAGAGGCAACTTTGTTGCAGCTGTGCAGCGCTGGATTCGTTGAGATCAAAGAAAAAGCCCCCGTTGATGGGGTCAACACGAGAAAATAACATGTAAGTGAGAGAGAGAGAGAGAGAGAGAAGGCATTGAGAAAATGGATGGTATTTTTAACCCAATGTATTTTTGATAGCAAATTTTTTGTTGGATTGACTCTGATTTAGATCTTGACTTTTGTGCATGACATGTGTAATGAATTTTGCGTTTTTATACAATTCATAAATAATCTGGATGTAATATTCATGTAAACTATAAACACTTGGTGTCTCTTATCACATCATCATCAAGAAAATATGAACAGGGCAGAAGAATTAAGGTAAACACATTGATTGATGGGATCCAGGAGCATTATGGTAAACATTTACAATATGTTCATATCAAACGTACGTAGGATATATAAATTTAAAGTAATTTTACTTTTTATATAACAATTTGATTTAGTCAAATTTGAGTATTGTTTAGCCTAATTAGAATTACACGTCTCCCAAAAGTTTAAATTAATTTATTGTAAGAGAGAATTTTTAGGTATAATTTAATACAAAATGATATCTTTTTGTCAAAAATGAAAACATTTAACTAAATTGAAATTTTTCTTCCCATGTAATAAATTTTATAAATTAAGAGAATAGCTAGGACTTGAAATATATGCTCTCTCTGCTGATAATATGTCTTTCTTGAGATATGCCAATAACAGAGGATTGTGAAAATATATTATATAACACGCACATTATTATAATTGAGTCATTATATTGATAAAAGATCAAAAGTTATTTGGTGATTACCAGATAAATATAGAAAAGAGTACAATATTATTGGAATGAAATTTGAGAGACCTAAAAATTATTTGCTATTTTCTTTTTTTCTTTTTTGTTTTATTTTTCTTGGAGTCTCATTTGGACATTCTATATTTTCTTTTCATAACTAAAAAAAAAAATAAACCAAGTAATTAACTTGCCTTGCCCCTCACGTTGTTGTGGTCATCTTCCTCACAAATAACATAGGCATCAGTTTCCAGGTCGTCTTCTTCAATAGCACCAATAATGTTGTTGTCATCAGCAAATCAATCATCCATATTCACAGCTAGAAAAATAATTTCCACGTAAACCAATCCAAATAATAATAATGATGGTGATAGTAAACAACCAGATCAGAGTTCTCTTTTCTTTGTTTCTTTCAGGTTTCAAAGTCACCATACAACAGAGGAGGCACGTAGGAGTTGAGCTCGCTGAACATGATATGATCATCCCCTTCCCCATTACTGTTGAAGTCCTCGCACTCAAAGTACGTCTGAATATCATCCGGAAACCTGCATTGCAGCGGCACCTTCGCAGCTGGAGGAACCGACAAATCCTCGGAGGATGTCATCTCCATCATTTCCTTGAACTTGGACGACTGAAGCAGAAGCCTTAGGGCTGACGTGGCAGTGGTTGTCGGAGACAGTCGGCGATGAGTCAGCTTGGCTTCTTGTTCGCCGTTATAAATAGCTGGCGGTTCCTGAAGCTGGCGGTTGTGATGGAAGAAGCTGAACCAATGCTCTTGAGTAGGGTTTGATGTCGTTAAGGTGGTAATGACATTACCGTTAGGGTCAGAGTTAGACTGATCACTAGGATTAATAATATTGGTGCCGATGGAATTAGGCTTAAGCCACTTTATATAACGGCTGAGATCGAAGTTGGTGACGGCGTTAAGTCCACGGTATTCTATAGCCGCCATATCATAAGCCGTGGCAGCTTCTTCTTGAGTCGCTAATTAATTAAACGAAGGGGGAAAAAAACTTGATTCAATGAGAATCAAACTAAAGATTCTGATTATAAAAAAAAACGAATGATAAGGTTAATTAAGTTAACAAATCCATTAGATTTGGTGGTCCATTATATTCTAACGTATGTCTTGACTGAGACTGATGATCATATTAATTAAACAATAATTCAAACCTATGCATGCCATACATTGGGAGACACATACAAATATTGTCTTATGAAGGTGGGTTAAATATTTATTGATAACTTTTGTTGACTCATTTCATGATGATCATAAGTTTTGTGCTAGACCTTATTTCCAAAGCAGGAAATGCCCAGCTTTTCATTAGGAAAAAAAAAATCAATCCATATATTTAATAAATCTAAATGGAGTTACATGTATTTTTCACAAATTGTAAAGTATGAGACTTTAATTTTATATATGCAATACAGAACCCTATCATCTAGTCACTTTATAAATTACTTGAATGTGGTATAGAAGCCTTTTATTTTTTGGGGCGTGGACTGAAGAGAAAAGTTACTATATATGTATATATGTAGGAAAGTAAAAATATTTCATGTTGTATTTCATTGCCAGAGAAAATTAATTAAATTATGAGGCCTCACCATAAGTCCCAAGATAGAGATATTTATTGCCAAAAACTCTGCCAATCCGAGCTTCCCATCTTCCATTATGATGATGTCTGAGTATGACACATAAGAAATTCATCAAAAAGAGTTATTTAATATAAAGTTATTAGATTACTAACTTAGGTAGTGTTTGTATTGATCAACTTGGATTTAAATTTTAGATTTAAAATCTTACATTTAGAATTCATGAATTTTAAATTTTTTACTTGGATAGTTTAAAAAAAAAATTTAAAGTGATGAATTTACCTATATATTTTTTAACTAGTAAGAGATAAGAAAATATATGAGAGTCATGTCATAAAGATATCAACAATAAAAAAATGCAAAGAGAATGTGAGATTTGAAGTGGCTAAAATTTTACATGATTAGAGTATATAAATAAATTTAAAATTATAAAAGAAATATAATAGGAGATAATGAAATCCAAATCCATGTCATAAAAATTCATGGGCCAAATTCCCATTAATCCAGTCTAAGTGAAAAGAGAAAGAGACAGAGATCTAATGTAGTATTCCACATATTAGAATAGATGGGACCTATGAAAATCTCTTTTTCTCTATCACAAAAGAACCATGCATGAAGGCTATTAATTACCTGGCAACGCCTCTGTATTTAGAAACTCCCCGGGAAAAACCACTGCTTTTCCTGCAAGTTTTATACATGAGAGTCTCAACACACTGAATTTACAATCTTCGTAGCAACACTGGCACTGCTATTCTGGAAAACTTTGAATTAAAGATCCACCAAAATGAACTCTCTGCATTATTCATTAAAATTACCTCCTCAATGATCCAATATACTCTTCCCTCGATTGACCCTCCATTCCCTTCAGTTCGTTCAGGTATGTCGACCACTACAATAAATAAGAATGCAAATTACAAAAATTAACTTTAGGTCTTTTACTCCTTAATTCAGTTTTATTAATAATAATATTACCGGAAAGTTAAGAATTGTATCTTGACCCCAGTACTTCAATGCTGCTAGGTCATAGGCATGTGCTGCTGCTTCTTCATCGTCATAAGCACCTGTATGTATCATCATCATGATTATCATTTTGCGTTAATATAAATGAAATGCTGACTCTGCTATAGCGTGTAGTTGGCATTCTTCATGATACTAATCAATACGTACCCAGATATACTGAGAGTTGAATCAATGCATGAGAACCACCAGGGACCACGCCACAAGATTGGGGGAAAAAAGAGAGCATTATTATCAGCGAAGTTCAGAGATTACAGTTAATAATTACACAAACATCATCATCGTCATCATCATCAGAAAAGTAGAAAAACTTGTATCAATGTCGAGCATATTAATTAAATAATGGCAGAGACACAAACCTTGTCTCCCTTTTTTGTTCTGTGACGCGTTCCAACAATTCTTGTCCCACAAGTGAGCTTCATACCGGCCAGTCCACCGGTGCCTGAAACAACCCACCGACACCCTTTTTCAGCTAAAATTTAGAAACACATGTACGCTAGAACATACGGGAATATCCATTTCTGGTGTGTGTGTCTGTGTGTAGAATTTAACAGGCAATATTCATAAATCTTACCTAGTGACTCCTCGGTATATAGAGCTACGTTGAGGAGGAGAGTCTCTGGGGACACTTCTCCTTGTGCGTTTAACCTTGGTGGGCACCGTAGTGTTAGTGACGCTGAGGTTGTTGTTGCTGATGACAGCATTATTCTTCGGTTGTGATAGTTTCGCCATGAAAATTCAAGGAAGATGATATCGATGAAATAACAGAGAGAAGAATATATTATATGACTGAGTCTTCCAAGGAAGAGCCAATTTTAAAGAGAAACGGTGAAGAGTGAGGTTGAAACGGATTGGGTGTGCTGGCAAACTCGGCCTGGCCGGCTGGCCGTCGCGCCGAACTGGATCGAATGAATGGCCATGCTCATAATCTCTCTCTAGATCTCTCTCTCTCTCTCTCTCTTCTTTTGTCTTCACTCGGGATTCCTGCGATATTGTGGGTTTCAATCAGCTTTGGGATCTGGTTGATTTATCAGAATGGTTAATTGATTTTATAGGATAAAATGAAAAAGCCTTTCCTTTTCTTCAAGCTCGCCAACAGTTGTTCTATCTCATTTTTGTCACTTGCTATAATTTTTTAATTAAAAGAGCGAGACAAAGAAGATGGTGACGCGAGGGAAATAAAGTCAAGAGTTTTTACCCAAGTTCCTCTGCTTGATCTGTGCTGTTTATTGGTACTTCTTATTTCATGAATTGGGAATCTGTCCATTCTATAAAGTTATTAAAAAAAAATTAAAATTCATTTTTACCTTCAACTATTTGTCAAGGAGTATTTGGTATTTTAAATTTACATTGTATTTTTATTCTTCAACATTTAAAATTAATACACTAAGCAGCCTATGTTAATTGATATTAATTTTTTTATAGAGTACTTATTTATAATTTTATAATTTTTTTTGTAATTTTTAAATTTTTTTTGTAATTTTTTAATAAATTAATAGTCAAAGTTAATTTTTATTTAACTAAAAGGGGACCAATGCTCTTAAATTAATAGTTGATAGATAAAACTATCTTTTAATGTAGGTTAAATCATCTTTTAGAAACTAAACTTTTACAGCCCTTCAACTATTAGACTCTTTGGTTGTGAAATCATCTTTTCAACAGTTAAAAACAATGCAGTGTTGTCCCTGGATAGTTAATAACTTTTACTATTAATTGACTTAAAAAATTATAGAAAAGGAAAAAAAATCCAAAAGTCACAAATAAATGCTCTTTAAAAATTAATATTAATTAAGTCCCTAAATTATAAATAAATACAAAGAGACAAATGTTATTCCTTAATTGGTATCGGATAATTATTGTATCATCATTTTTGGCAACAACACTGGTAATTAATAAAAAAATATAATTTTGAATAATACCTTATTAAAATATTAATATTTTAATATTTAATAATATTTACTAGTGTTATTGCCACTAATTCTAATTTGATAATCACCTGGTAATTGGTCAAAATGATATTTTATTCTTTTATATGGGTAAGAAATAATATTAGTCTCTTAGAATTTATTTATAATTTAATTGGTATTAATTTTTTTAATAGGATCCTTTAATGTAATTTTTTAGTTTTTTTTTATAATTTTTAAATCAACTAACAATTAAATTTAACTTATTTAATGATAAAAGCAAAATTACTTAGTTTTCAAATGCTAAAAGCGGAGGACATTGCACCATAAAAAAATAAGTTTAAGATATTAGAGGTGAAGTAAGATTGTCTAATAACCCAACTACCTTATAAAATCATATCTCTCTTAGAATAAAGAAATATAATAATTCAAATAATGATTATCATCTTGAATACTAATTTGATTTGGTGAATTTGTTAAGCTAATTTTGCATACCATAAAGTAAGTTTGAGGCTTTGGAGCAGTTTGGGACATTCATGCTGGTGCAACTAACCCATGTGGATAAATTTTAAGAATGAATAAAATAATAAAAGAGATGGAATCATTGTTAGGTTTAGGAGGGTGTGCGCTACTTTCATTTTCAGTTTGAATAAATGTGGGAACTTGATCACCTGCCTTGTGTGAAGATGTGGGCCTCTGGCAAAGACATTTATTTTGAACTTAGCATTGAAAAGCCGTCATAGTGGACCTCACCCGTTATATTAGAAATGGACTCCCATTGCTAGTTAATGGCAATTCCCATCCACTAAAATTTACATATATTTGAATATAGATATTTAAGTATGTCGGAATATTTTTTAATTAGACATTTTATTAAAGAATTTCTACATGCTTGGTAAAATATCGTAACTACAGTACTGCCAAAAAAAAACGTTTATTTCAAGTTGAAAATGACTTTTTACATAGAACGAATGTAAAAATTAGTTTTTATAAATATTACTGATTTTTAAAATGGTATGTTATAAAAGTCCACTTTGTATAATCGGTGGAATATTGCTGATTTATAAGGTATTTAATTTTAGTGACTATTAGATGCATGGTGAATCAAAGCCATGCACTGATCAGGTTGAAATGGTATGTTATATAAATAGTGTAACTTTTTATAAAATTTTATATGATAGTTTGAATTACGAAAGAATTTAGATAAAATTATTGAGGTGAAATTTTATAAAAATAATATATTTTGACCTCTTATTAGAAGAGAGAGGATGTTTAGTTTAGAGGTTTTGCATTTTATAAAATTTTGTTTTTGATAAATGAAAAAATACAAGGAAATAAAATATTATGTTTTAGTGATAAATTGCCATGAATGTGTGTATATATATAAACAATTTTATTTTTTGGCCGGAACATATATGACAAACAATATTGAAACCTAATGGAAATTAATATGTATAATAAAGATATATATATCTTGGATTTAAACAAGGTGTAATCTTTTTTTCTTAAAACTTCAAATTTATGAAGTGAAAGCCGTTTAGAAGAATCTCTATTAGTATTCGTTTTAAAATTTTGAATTTTTCTGTTAAAAAAATAAAATGTGATAAAAAGAAACAATTGAATTGAAAAGGATCGAGAATAGAAGGAAAGATATACACTCGCAGTACTACATGTTCAAAGAGGTATATTATAATATGAACACATCCGATTTGAACCGTCTCATCAAACTTATAATTCCCTAGAGACAGGTGTAGAGAATCTATTTGGTGTATAGTAAATTAAGAAAATGACATGTGGGAGGAATACTGGAATATATATACACACACACACACACACACACACATATATAACTGCCTTGCATAATGGATGAAGCAAAAAGACTCTCTGAAAATTTCAGTCCTCTCTGCCCATACTATGTGGCCGGTGAGACCCATCTGCCTTTATTCAGAAACATTTACTAAATTTTTTGGGGCCACTGATTTAGACAATATTCTTTTTAATAATTTAAATGTAATTTTTTTTTGAAAAAATTTACATATATTATTTTGTGCAGTCGTAAGAGCAGAAGAAGTGGTCTAAGGTTATGTTTTCTCTAAGGCATATAAAGGTGAATACAAATTTCAAAAAAACAAACACAGAAGAGACGAAGAATACACACACAGAGACACAAAATAAAAGATATATGGAATTAATAAATTAAAGGGAGAAAATGGAAAATAGAGAGTAGGAATGCATGTGGGAATCATACTTTTAAGAGTATAATATATATGTTTGGTTTAAGATAGAAGAAAGAAATTTTAATCAAGTGATGAAGGGAAAGGAAGAGATCTTGATATTATCTTATTATTTGATTTGGTTAACGGAAGATGATGTGTCCTCTTATTAATTAGTTCGGAATGAGTGAGGACGAATAATTATAATAACATAACTATTGTACCCCATAAATTTTTTAAAAAAAACTCTATTTGAATAATTATTCTAAAAAATATATCTAAAGTAAAGAATGAAAGAATAATTTATTTTATTAATATAATTATTATTAATGAAAATATAATGTTTTTGGCCTCTTATCTAATTTTGTTAGAACAAAAGGTAACAAAAGCATAAAAATTGTTTTGCTCTTTAGTTTTTAGAAATAAATTTTAAATTTTTCAGAACAAGAAATCAAAACTGCCCTTCATTTGATTTTGTTTTCTCTCTCTCATGAAAGGGGGAAAAAAAAGAAACAAAAGAAAAGTGGACAAATGGTTCCAAGTTCCAACACAGAAGGCCTGGCAAAAGATTTTTTTTTTTTGGTTAAAAAAAAATCTTCTTCAGCCTTAAAAGGGCTTGTGCATAAAATATTTTAGTTAATTTGTGTGAATCATATCAAAACAGAGACCATATAGAATATGATCCATCTGTACGCACACACACACACCAACAAAAGACATAGAAGGAAATTGTTTGTGTTTGTGCAGCTGGCTCTTCAGCCAAAATGCCAAATAACGAAGGCTCATGTTATGTCGTGACGTGGCAATCATCCAATTCTATAGGCATAAATAAAAGAATGACGACATGCATGCATGTTGATATTGTTTATAGTATGGGACGGTGGTCACTTTGGTCTATTCATTCTTCATTATATCATTGCCTCTGATACTGATTACTGTTTAATTCATCATTTCAAATTCACTTCTTTGAAAATCCACGTGCTGCTAATCAGTATTCATTGTGTCTCTGTCACCAACATTTGCACTCGTCACAATCAAATTAAAATCACCTCTTGATGTTGGTCTGCACCAAACTCCATTAGCCATTTTCATTGTATAGTGGGACGGTGTGCTCTACTTGGTCTCCTGGCCTGCTTGTTTGTTTGTTTGTTTTTTTACATAAATTGGTTTTCTTGGATGATGATTCTTGTGTGTGTAATAGCGTGTTAACCAACTTTTGATAGTTTGACCCACTAAATACGCGTGTTTGGTATTATTTTAACCGCATTCACAGAGAAGCAGCATCAGTTCTACTTCTTGGCGATTAAACGGCAATTCTAGAACACTCCCCCAAACACGCTCTAAATCTTCCAGGTCAAACTTCGGTCTAACCTGTTGA
This sequence comes from Prosopis cineraria, assembly GCF_029017545.1. Taxonomy (NCBI): domain Eukaryota; kingdom Viridiplantae; phylum Streptophyta; class Magnoliopsida; order Fabales; family Fabaceae; genus Prosopis; species Prosopis cineraria. The sequence goes on along the minus strand of NW_026555792.1, from coordinate 15,985 downwards.
CCAAATAATCATCTTACTGTGCGTTATGGTTTTCATGTCAAAAGTTTATCCACATTTTTTAAAATTTAGTTTAGTAATACGAAAGTTGTTTAGATAATATGAGAATACATCGAAGTCATCTCCAACTCACATTTCAAAACTTAAAAGTTACTTAAATTTGCATTTGCAAAATGGATTTTAAATGAACTTTTAGGTCAGCACAATAAATACTCAAATAATATTTGTATTCAAAAAAACAAAAATCAATATATTCTCCCCTGATCCTATATATTTATAAGTAGAGCTGTCAATTAGGGCCAGCCCGGCCCTAAAGGGCCGGCCCTTGAAGGGTCAGGGCCTAAACGGGCTGGCCCTAATAAGCCCGATTACATGTCAAGATTCCATTTTTTAAGGCCCGGCCCTAGCCCTCAGGGCTAAAGGGCCGGCCCTCAGGGCCTCGGCCCTATTTTTTTAAAATTATTTTTTCAATTAAAAATTATAAAATATATATTTATAATTATAAAAAAAGTTATTATTCATAAAATTAAGTTTAAGAAAATAAATTTAAATTAATTTACACCACAACAATAAAGAAAACTAAAATATTTAGGTCTAATATCAAATAGCAACATCAAAGTGAATACCAATAAAAATTAAACTTAACTAATATTATCATAATAAATAAATAAGGGATGGATGAATGTATTTAATATGTTCATTTCTTTGAATTATGTATTTAATCTTTTATTTTTTTATATTATAATTTAAAAAAAATTATAAACGGGCCTAAAAGGGCCGGCCCTGGCCCTAAAGGGCCGGCCCTTTTATTTTCGGGCCTAAAAAGGCTGGCCCTTTTAAGCCCGATTTACATTTTTAAAGATAAAATGGAAGTCCGGCCCTCAATTTTTTCGGGCCTAAAAGGACCGGCCCTACGGGCTCAGCCCTAATTGACGGCTCTATTTATAAGTCATCTCTGACTACTTTACAGAAATTAAGGAAACCTAGTTAAATTATTGACGTTTTTCTATTAAAAAAAATTCTCAACTTATTCTTATTGAATATATCATCTCTAAAAATAATTTCTCATTTCTATAGCTTTTTACTTTCCACTCGTTGAAAATCATAAAAGGATCAATTAATATATTTATCTTTTAATACAAAGTGACTTATAAAAAAATATACTTCTCTTGTTCTATTTATAAGTTACTTTTAATATGTTTTATCATTATAAAAAAAATTTTAAAACCCATTAACTCTGTGTTAAAATTTAATAAATTATCAATTTTACTCTTATTAAATATACATATTTTAATAATATATTTTTTCTCTACAACATTTAATGAAAGGTAAAAAAAATTTATGATAAAAGTTTAATAACGTGACTTATAAATATGATTAAAAATTTTTTTTCTCTCTATCTTATAAATAATAGAGGGAGTAGTGAATTTTTTTTTTTAAAAGACAACTTATGTATATATGATTAGAGGGAGTATAAAATTCCTGGGTGTATGTGCTATTTGGAGGCCAATTATGGATATGAACTATGAAGCTCAAAATTTAGTGGCATCACACTCAAGTATTTTGGGTCATTACTTCATTATTATACCAAAACTGTGAAACTCATGATGCCCGCAGACCACGAGACCACCGTCCGTCACATTTATTTTGTGGGAGAAAAAAAGACCACCGTCCAATGAGCTATTATAAAATTAAATCACCTTTAATTTATAGAGTTGGGTGGACAACAGCATCGTGAGAAATGCCAAATGATTGAGGTACTATACCCTCAGTCTAGAACCAAAAATCACATTGAAAACTACAAAATCACTGAATTCCTATGTCTACGTACCAAAATCGAGGTGAAGTGACACATAAGGCTTGTTCCATTCTCTCTGTTTTTTTTTTTTTTTATGTTTTCCCAAAAAAAAAAGACAAATTATTGGGATATTTGTGTAAATCGATTTTCTGGGATGATAATTTTTGGATACGGATGATCAACCAACTTAATAGTACAATATGATATGTACAATATAATCCTACTCAACATATACTAAATCAATGTCAAACTCACCTGTGTTTTAAAGTTGAATCTTGGCTATGTGTTGCTTTTCTGTCATCTATTTCTTTTTTTTTTTTAAGAAAAAGACAAGAAAAAATAGTGGAGTGAGAATTTTGCATTTAACTAAATTCTAAAACAGTGTTCAATTTTAGTTTTTTAAAACAATAAAATAAAAAATATTTTTTTAATTTAAAACTATTTTTAAATTAATGTTACCAAACATGTTTTAATTTTGTTCTCCTCATAGAAAGTAATTTCTTAAAAAATTTTACAAAGCATCGAATAAGAGTTGGGTTCAAAGGAAATGGCTAATTCATTATATTCAATATCTAACTGTGTTTTGAATAGATTTAACTGTAATAGAAAGATACTTATGTGTAATTAAAAATATTTTACAAAACAATTTTCAAAAATAAAAATTGGAAACAGAAGCAAACGAGCACAAAATTTCTCAATTCAAAGCTGGGCCAGGTGCCTTTGGTCCCAAAAACAAAAAAAACACAGGTACAAAGACTCAACTTTGGGCCTGACTTTCAAAATGGGCCGAACAAAAACCTAAACAAGTATCCCCAACACCATGATTGATTTTTGTAGAAAAATTATATCATGTTTGTAATGTCACTGTAGCAAATGGATGGTGAAATAATGTAGTAAATTAAATTCCCCTGTACATTCACCCAAAAAGAAATCTCACGTACAACTGTTACAAGGCTATGCGAGTGTGTTTGGTTTGCATATTACAACTTTATATTGTGTTTAGTCTCGTTAAATAGTGTAGAGTTTTAGTGGTTAGCATATTGGCGTAGCTAAAATGATTTACTGTATTGGGCCTTAGGAGTATTGGGTCGAGAGATAGTTGAGTCTAGGCCTGCTAAACTGAGTGAAGATCTTGGGTTTTTGTATCAATTTACTGCATGATTTTCTTCTTATCCGAAAAGATCAGACATCTTAGTAATGAAGAAAACATTGATTTTTCTACATAAGCACTCTGAAATATCCAAAAGTTTTAACAGTAGTTAGCAGAGATATGTTCATCGTGAAGAAGGCCTCTACACGTAGTTGACCCTCTTTGATCCATTGAACCATCAACATCCAATTTGATCCAAATAACTTCATCTTTTGAACTTTGGTGCGATAACGAAGAATGGGTTTGAAGACAAGACAAAAGGATAAATGCTTTGCCTTATGCCAGTTCCTTCACTTCTAACAATAATGGCAGTCCCAAGTCACATGTAGGCACTCTAAGATGATTGCCCAAACCAATGAGGTAACATTATTATTTGACTTTTCAACGATTTTGTAGTCATTGCTTCAAATAGAAATATGCTAAATTATGAATTTTATATTCAACTTTTTGAGTGGTGCTGGTGATCATTAAGTAGTTGAGGAGTCTCTGGGAACACTTTTGGACGATGACGAGGTCAACAAACTACATAATTATGAATAAATGATACATGAAATCGAAACTTTCTAGCTCAGTGGGTGCCCAATAAGAGAGATGTTGATGGACACGGTCGAAGAAACGGGACAGGCGGCTCATGAGAAGGAACGAGAGTCACATGAAAGGCTACCTATAACAAGAAAGACCAGATGCACTCCATCCGTTGTTATATATAAAACATTTTTAATTGAACCATACAAATTAATATAAGTGAGTTATCTAATTAAAAATATAATAAAATTTTAATTTTATCTTTAATTATTATAAATAAAAAAATAAATCTATTTTTTTTAAAATAAATTAATGAGAATATTATTTTTTTTAATTTAATAAGAATAAAATAGTCTATTTGTTAAAAAATATGCTAACAATATTTTATATTTAAGAATAAAATTTTTTTTAAAAAAATAAAATTTTTTTTAAAAAATATCTTATATATAAAGATGGAGGAGTAAGTGTGTGGATTGTGTTGAGTGCAAAATGATTGAGTATGAAGTAAATACCAGAAAACTCCACCATCATTGCTATACAGAGCATATTTATCAAAAAATAAAAAAATTGCTATGCAGAGCATTTATTAGAATCCATCATTATTCTTAGCCTACGTCACGCATTTCTTTCCCAAAGTCTCTCTTGCTTTCCATCCATTGCCAAGTTTACATTTAGTCCTTTTGATTACCCTGCATTCAATACAAGTATTTTTTTTTTAAAAAAAATTGTAGTCAAGGATTTATGTAAAAGTTTATTGGTAAAAAAAAACTAAAGAATTTTGCTCTAGCATTACAGTGACTGGGTCCTAAATGTAAATAATTTTTTTAGGAAAAAGATGAAAATAAGCCAATGATAGAAAGGAAATTAAGCACAAGGATCTTAGCTATAGAATTATTAGTGTTTGTGTAACATCATGAAAATTTATTTCCAAATTAGTTAAGTTAATAAGGAAAAATTTAGGAAATTTAATAATAAATGGGTTTGATGATGGTTAGAAAAGGCTAATAGATCTATTGGACTTCTTTTACAACCATTGGATCAAATCCAAAGTTATATTAGGCCACCTAGGCCTAATTGAAGAACCAATTCAATGTGGCCTTTTTTTTAACCATCCATTGCACCACAACGGAAGGTCAATTTTCTGCATAAATTAGGCTTTGTGTGAGGTTGAAAATAGAAAGAAACTTGGAGAAGAATGAAGGACCTCGTCTCTACCTTGCTAGGGCTTAATTATGTAGCCACTTAGGAGTGATTTGAAACTTCTAACCTCTTCTCATTAACCACTTGGAGCATCTTCTGAGCTCAGTTCTTGCTTGGTAACATTTTGATTAAAGGATAAATTTTTAATCTCTCAAAAGTTTAAAGTAACTAAAAAAATCTAATTTGTATACTTGCTTGTTGATTGGTTATAGAATTTTATAAATATGATTTTTGAATACAAGAATGTATTTTCATATTTATCATGTTATAAATGATGTTTTAGAAATGATCAATGCAAATGTGGCTTTGAGATTGATAATTGTTGTGACCTTGGGAAATAAGGTTAAATGGGATTTTAGAACAAGAATTGTTGTTTAATGTCATGAATTGATAATGTGGTTCACTTAAGTGTGATTATGACATATTATGTGATGTGATGTTTGATTTCATGCCATTTAAGATGATGAGTATGTTGATTATAATATGAAATGTGCTAAATTGAATTTGAGCATGATGAGAGGAGTATTGACATGCTCTGTGTGTAAGCATGTGTTATTGCATGATCATGATTGGCAGGAATTCGCACTAAAGAGAGGAGTAATATAAATCTATGTGGTATGGCTACTTTTTCGTAATCAAAGACTAGTCTTTATCCCACTATTTGTCTAAGGATTGCCTCTTTGTTTTTTGAGGAACTCAAATCTAATTTGTCTCTACTTATTTTTTAAGAGGACTAGCTTAGGGTTAATGTAACACTTGCCCCGAGTGTTATCCAAAAATCACACAATTCAAATAAACTAAGTGTGGTTAAGGAATTAATCCTAAAACTAACTTAGGAAACAAACCATTTAAATCACTAAGCAAATACACAATTGCAAAGTAAATATTTAAAGCCTTTTAAAAAAAATTTATAGGTTTTACCTATAGCACGCGGAAGCAAGCTAGATGAAAGTGAAATAAAAAGATGCTGTCATGACAGCATTAAATTTGCTGTCATGACAGCCCTCCTCCTGGGCCAACTTCCAGAAAGCACCGTTTCGTCATTTGACCTCCGATTGAAGTAATTTTAAAGCTCATACGTCACATTCAAAGGGTACTATAAGTATATCAAATTTTAAAAAGATCCAACGGTCAGATTTAAAATTAGACATGTTAAAAATTTGATTATTTTTGCTGTCATGACAGCTAAAAAAGCTGTCATGACAGCACTTTCGGACCAACTTCCGGAGTGCACCATTTCATCATCTGACCTCCGATCAGAGTGATGCTAAAGCCCACATGTCACTTTTAAAGAATACTATTAGCATACTAAATTTTGAAAAGATCCAACGGACGGATTGAATTTTGTGCAGGTTACAAAATTAACACTGTAGCTGTCATGACAGCAATTTAATGCTGTCATGACAGCACCTCCAGACCAAATTCCGAAGTGCGTCGTTTCTCCGTCCGATATCCGATCGATGTGATTTCAAAGCCCACACGAAGCTTATAAAAGGTTTTACTTATGACCCAAATTTTAGAGAAATCCAACGGTCGGATTAAGATTTGGACACCCGGATGCAAAAGTGCAGCTTTTTGGTGAAAACCATTTTCAAAATTGTCCAAATCTCATCCTAATGGTCACAAACCTGTGGGAACACTTTGGACACATCAAATAAGACTAAAAATACCTGATAGAATATTCAAATGATGAAAAAACCCCATATATCAAAATTTAACCACCCGGGTGCCATTTCCCAAAATGGACCCTAAACCCCCAAAATGCACAAATCATACAAGAGTGGTCATAAATCAATCCAAATACCATGTATTTATATAAATACATATGCTAAACATTTTCACTTGGCTCAGAACTCCTTGTGGGGCCCACCACCCACTCTCTCTATCCAAGCTGTATGTTTGCCCATAGCACACCATTTGCAATGCAACCACTTTGCATTTGCTTATAAAATCACATATATATCAAAATAAAGATCTGCTTGTAATAGAAACTTGGTCTACTAAGTAAATCCATCAAAACCACACACCATAACTAAGTTTCCTAGCCACAAGTCTGCAAACAGACAAAAATTCATACACAAGCACACAATCCACACATATTCACACACACACACATAATCATATCCTACTGGCACCCTAATCTTAAATACATTATAATATATTTGCTCAAAAGAAAGGGGTTGCAATTCTTTACAAATCACAAGCAAACCCCTAGCTTTGCTCCTTTCCCCATCCACCACTGGATCCTTCGCCTGGACCTAGAATATTGAAAAGAAAGGGGTGAGACAACCACAGCCTCAGTAACAGTGAAATCTATATTGATTATTACAAAGTAAGCCATAATCAAATAAACGAATAATAAATTCAACATAGTATATAATTTAGCCATTTAAAATGCATGAATGCATGACCTAGGCCGGTATGGCCTTTCATGACCAATAGAATGCCCCCTGGTACTCTTTAACTTGCAAGTAAACCTTATACCTACTCGTACCTCCACAGGCACAAAACATAATCTAAGGCATGATCTAATCCACCGAACCTCCTATGCCCCTTCGACGTGAATCCTAAGCAGTTAAAGCTAACTTCCTCCCAGAGCCAGCCCAACTTACTTTCCATGTGAGGGCTACCTTAGCCTAGGCACTTAACCTCACACTTCATATGTTGGATTCCCTCCCCCACTGAGAGGTGTCGAACACTCAATACACTAACCACTTTAGTGCACTGAGCCCACAATACGTAAGACAACACTGAGTACTGACAGTGTGCCATAGAATATCAAAAATCCACACCTTCTCATTGGTGAACTCCCACCGAGATCATGCCTTTTACTCTTGTCTACCTTTCCTGAGTATTGACCATTCAACACTCTAAAGTAGTATAATATTTATAAATCTCATTTCCATAAAAACATTGTTACTAAACAATTAGAAAATATATTTGCACTATAATCAAAGTAGTACCCCATAACCCCTTATAAAGCACATTTAATCTTTTAAAACATGTAATGCATGATAACTAGTAATATTTATTCAAAAATAGCTAAAACAAAGTAATAAAAAATATAAATTTCCCTGTTACCTCAACCCTTTGGTACCAAAAGGGTTCCCCTTGTACAAAATAAGGCTCGGCTTATTCCTTACTTCTCAATAAGTTCCACCAACAATTTTCTACAACATATAAGTGATCCACATCACTTATCATGACAAATAGCATTAATGAAGACTATAACTCATACAACACAACTTAGGTCAATGAGTCATAATCCACCCTAATGGTCTATATATTAAACCAACCATTCACATAGTATCACTTAACCACCAAAACCATTTATTAGCCATCACTAGGCAAATTTTCAATTTATATAATTTTTTAATCAATTAAAAACCTTAGTGCCACCAACTTTCACCATTAGCCCTTATAATGAAAATCAAACCTTAATTTAAATCTTATTGGGCTCAAATAGCAAAATTATAACTAAATCAATAGGCTTAAACCATTGAGGAGCAAAAACCCAATTTCTCAAGGTTTATTTTGTGCCCAAAACACCTCTTTTCATCCAATTATTCACTCAAAACATTAGATCACTATATAGAAACTCAAAACATGCTCCCTAGGATCCAAAGAAACAAAAGCTTATAAGAATAAAGCCTTTGGGATCAAAATCCAAAAATCTCCTCTTCCAAAAATTGAAGAAAATCAAGAGAAAGAGAAGAGGATTGAAGTAGGGAGTTTACCTATCGTGTAGCCGAGCTTGCAACGGTCGCAAAGACTCCTAGATTCGAGCCTAACTCCCTCTCTTTCTCCTTTCTTCTTCCTCTCTCTCTCTCTCTCTCTGCGTTTTGTTCTTTCCTTTTTTCTGCGTTTCTGTATCTCTTTTTCCTTATAAAAGCTGATCCAAAAGTTTGGGAAAAATTACAAGAAATGACCCAACATTTTTTATTATTGCACAAAAGCCCAGGTTAACTTTGGTAATTTTTTCCATAGTTAAAAAAAATAAAAATAAAATTTTACTTAGAAAAATTCAAACTCTGGACCTCTATCAAATTATTCTAAATTTTAATTTAATTATAGATATTTTATTTTATTTTATTTTTATAAATCTGAGTCTTAAAATCTCGAGATGTTACAATTAATGACACCCATGGATTCAAGAATAAGGAAAATTGTGGTTTGAGAGTGAGGATAGTGATCTTTGGCCAAGTTACTCCTCACGATTGATGAGTTTAGGTTAGTCCAGTCACATGGATACAACCTTATTCAGATTAATAGCCCATAATTCTAGTTAGAGGTATTAGAAGGTTAAAAGGGAGGTTGTTGATAATGCATTTCATTTATTGTTGTCATATGGTTGATAAGTTTGTGACTATGGTGATTAATAAAATAAATATGTTATTAGATGTGAATATGATTACATGGTAATGATGTTTGCTCACTTTGCATTTTCTATGATTAATTGACTTGCATGTGCATTTATTAGACTATCTTAATTACTGAATGATTGTACTCACCTCTCTCCTTAATATTTTATAGGCACTAGCTTAATACAGGAAATGAAAGAGGCGCTAGAGGCACATGTGTGTGTGTGTGTGTGTGAGTGATTTCAGTTACATTGCTAAGTAGAAGTTTATTTTTAGTTATATTTATAATATTGGCATATTTATTTGGTTGGTTGTATTTTTGGCCTAGGTCAACATTATGTGATTGTTAAGGTTGAAACACTAGTGTGAATATAGCTGTGATTGTAATGATTATTATGAATGCTTATTTTGAAATATTCAACGTTGAGAACCTCCCCATGTTGTTTTTGTTATTAAGGGGTTGAGGGTTGTAGATGAGATATATTTATGATATGAATGCTATGGTATGTTACATAGGTTGTCTTAAGTTTGTCGAGTATGGTCTAGGTGTATGGTTAAGCTTTTGGCATATTGGTTGAAATTAGGACAGCTTAGTTGTTATTAAGCATGAAAATATGATTTAAATGCATTGAGTGTCCAACTTCTTAGTATGAAATAATTTAGAAATGAAACCAATGCCATTAGTTAGTTCACTAAAATAGCTTTCTATGAACACTTACATTGCCTTGATTAAATGTTGAACAGAATTTTAGGGCTCGCTAAAAATTCATCCCCAATGCAATTATTTGATAGCATAAAGTTGTTAGCTTTTGCGCAATGCGTCGTAATGTATTGTCCTTGCGTTATAGCATATGGCATAGGAAGGGCATTCCTTAGCACATAGGTACTCAATCGCCACAGATCCCTTTGAATTTACAATTTTAATATTTTAAACCTTATTTTCCACTTATTTAAGTATACATGGTATCTCATGCTTCCATATGTTTTACTCTAATTTAAACTTATTTATGCTTTGATTGAAAATGTTTTCTATGTCAAAATTGGAATCCCATATGTCTTTTGTGTTTAAAAAGATAAGTTTGTCTATTTGGTTTTCCAAATGATTTACTATTCTTGGTTTTGAACTATATTATACTATGGTAGAATTTATTCTTCCATAATAGTGAATATTGATTATTCAATAATTTTAGTTTCAAATGGTTGAGCTATAATAAACCTTTATTACAAACCCATTTTCTTTCTATTATGGTAAATTTCTTTTAACTACATTTAAATATTATATGGTGGTATAGTAATCTATTTGGGTTAACCCTATCGTTATCATAATAGTTTTGGTTAAGTATTGGGATAATAAGGGCAATACTATTGTTTACATCTCTCGCATGACACAAGCAGAAGAGTTAATCATTAACTTGTTTTTTCCAAAGGCCAAATAGAAATGTTTGCACTCGATCTGACCATTAATAAAGAGTCTTAATGGATCATGTTAGCAATATGCCAAACTCAACCTAAGTTCATAAAATGAAACATTTTAGCATAACTCGTCTCAACTATGAGCTTCATGAATTCATAAAACTAGGGCTTTCTAAATTAAAGCTTTAGCCAAAAAGGCAGACCTAGTAGATATTATGCATAAAAGCTGAGAATAACTTCACCATTATTATAATTTCTTCCAATAATGCCAATATCATCTTTGCCCTTCTCCCAACAATGATATGTTAGGTCCTTAACATGACTTCAGTGTTACTTGCATAATTGGTACAACTAGTGAAAGAGCTCTTCTAAGATTAATTAATTTCAACCCTGTTAAAATTGAATGCATTCCTATCCTTCCTTATGCTGTAAAGCATCCACTGAATCCATTAATCAATTTTAGCATCATGTGAATTCAAACAAGGAAAGAAAATTCTTGTATCAATTTCCTTATCCTTTTAAGAGATCAAGGGCATATAAGCTAAGATCTAATGGACTAATGACAAGGAAAAAAAGAACATACTTTATAGTTTCTTCCTTTTGAGGTACGCTTCTTTTTCTCTCTCTCCATAGTTCTTTTCTGACTAAATATAAGTTATTGAGTGCTTGATTGCTTGTATACCAATCTTAATTTTTTTCTTCACTACTTTAACATCAAACTTCGAAGGCCATGGTTGATTCTAGATGAGTATCTTTATGCAGCTTGGAAGAGATACAAGATGTTGATGAAGAAATGCCCTAATCATGGGGTGGACAAACGGGTAGTGATTCAGATTTTATGTAATCGTTTGAATCCATCTTCGAAGGCCATGGTTGATTCTATCACAAATGGGGGATATTAGAATGTGCCTATTAATGAAGTTTTTTGCCTCTTAGATCAATTGTCTATGAACAACACTCAAAACACAAATAGAAGGAATACATCAATGGTGACTAGTGCTAAAGATGATTTTTCTTCCTAAATTGTAGCCATCTTGAATGCAATGAACAAGCATTCTGATGTGTTGGAATCTCAAATGCAAAGAAAAAATCCTCATAATGTGCATACTGTCCAAGCCATTCTGACTGTGGGCAATCAATATAATGATATACACATGCCCGATCAATGTCCTCTTTATATAACCACTGAGTCTGTCAACTATATGGGCAAGTTTTAAAAACCTCACAACAACCCTTACTCTCAAACATACAACTCAGGATGGAGGAATCATCCTAATTTTTCATGGAGTTAAGGGAATTCTTCAAATCAACCTTCATCCTCTAATGTCAAGCCAATTCACCCTCTAAGTTTTCAAGCTCCACCAAAGCCAATGCTGGTTAAGGAAGAGAAGTCTAGAATGGAAAAGATGTTAGCATAAATATTGAGTAATCAAGAGTTTGCAAGAGTTGAAACTAAGGCAACTCTTACCCTTCATGATACTGTAATTAAGAATCTTAAAGTGCAAATGGGATAATTGGCTTCATAAATGAATGCTATGTCAAGAAGCAATCTCCCTAGTGACACTATTCTAAATCCTAAAAGGGATGGTAAGGAGGAGTGTAAAGCAATCACTTTGAAAAGTAGGATGCAATTACCCAAAGTTCTTATGCCAAGTGCATGTGATATGAGTAGTGGTGCTACTAAGGTGATTGTTGATGATGAAGTGATTAATGAAGAAATTATGGTTGAAGAGAGTGGCAACTCAAAGAATAATCAAGAAGAGAAAAAGAAGGAAGATAAAGCCAAAAAGGTTGGCGATAAGAAAAAGCAACAAGAGGCCAAGCTAAAATATATTCCTCCACTACCTTTTCCTCAAAGGCTTAGGAAGCAACAAGAAGATGGCCAATTGAAAAAATTTCTTGATATGTTCAAACAATTACATATCAACATTCCTTTTGTGGAAGCTTTAGAGCAAATGCCCAAATATGCTAAGTTCATGAAGGATGTTCTCTCTAAAAAGAGAAGGTTAATGAGTTTGAGACAGTTGCTTTAACCAAGAGTTGTATGAATATCATTAACAACTACCTCAAAAGATGAAGGATCCTGGTAGCTTCTCAATTCCATGTCACATTAGGAATAAATTTTTGGGTAAGGCATTATGTGATCTTGGTGTTAGTTTCAATGTTATGCCTCTTTCTATTTTCAATAAATTATAGTTGGGTGAAGCTAGACCAACAACCATGACTTTGCAATTAGCAGATAGAAGCTTGGCTTATCCATGTGGTGTTATTGAAGATGTTCTTGTAAAAGTGGATAAAATTATTTTTCTGGTTGATTTCATTATCCTTGATTGTGAGGTGGATCATGATATGCCTATTATCTTAGGAAGACCATTCTTGGAAATCACTAAAACCTTAATTGATGTTGAAAAAGGTGAGCTTACTATAAGGGTAGATGATAAGCAAGTCACTTTTAACATGCACAAGGTGATGAAATCTACCAATGATTTTGAGCAATGCTTCTTTATTGATATGCTTGATCAAGTTGCACAAGAAGAATTTAATAAGGTAATTCCTAATGATTTTTTGGAAGCCTTATTGGTAGGAGCTCAACTAAAGACTCAAGATGGAGAAGAGTGTATGGCTATCATGAATGCGTCGCCAGTTTGTTCTAAAAAACCGTGTGTAATTTGAATCTTTAAATTTATCTTCTCTTGGTAGACCATCTTTGAAATCCTCTATTAAAGAGCCACCATCTCTTGAGTTGAAGACATTACCTTCTCATCTTCGGTATGTCTATTTGGAAGCCAACAACACCTTGCCAGTGATTATTGCTGTGGACTTGAATGCATAATAAGAAGAGAAATTTGTGGAAGTCTTAAAAGCTCACAAAAGAGTTATTGGGTAGACTATTGCCAACATAAAGGGAATTAGCCCTTTAATTTGCATGCATAAGATTTTCCTTGAAGACAATCATAAAGCTTCGGTGAAACATCAAAGAAGGTTGAATCCTATTATAAAGGAAGTTGTGAAAAGGAGATCTTAAAATGGCTTGAGGCAGGCATTGTCTATCCTATCTCTGATAGCTTTTGGGTAAGCTTAGTTCAATGCATTCCAAAAAAGGGAGGCATGACTGTAGTGGCTAACACCCATAATGAGCTAATTCCTACCCGCACTGTTATTGGATAGAAAGTATGTATGGATTACCGGAAGCTAAATGTAGCGACTAGAAAAGATCACTTTCCTCTTCCCTTTATCGACCAAATGCTTGACAAATTAACTGGAAGGGAATTCTTTTGCTTCCTTGATGGGTATTCAGGCTATAACCAAATTGTCATAGCTCCAAAGGATCAAGAAAAAATGACATTTACTTGTCCTTATGGAACTTTTGCTTTCAAGTGCATGCCTTTTGAGTTATGCAATGCATCGGCTACCTTTCAGAGGTGTATGATGGCAATTTTCTCTGATATGATTGAGTAAACTATGGAAGTCTTCATGGATGACTTCATGGTTGTGGGGATTCATATGATGAGTGCTTAATCAATGTAGCCAATGTGTTGAAAAGATGTGAAGAGACCAACTTGGTCTTAAATTGGGAAAAATGCCACTTCATGGTTAAGGAGGGCATAGTTCTTAGCCATAGAGTCTCCAAAAATGGCTTGGAGGTGGATAGAACTAAAATTTCTATGATTGAATAACTTCCTCCACTTACTAATGTTAAAGGTATAGAAGCTTTCTTGGCTATGTGAGATTTTATTGCCGCTTCATTAAAGACTTCTCCAAAATAATCAAGCCTCTTTGCACTCTTTTGAGAAAGATGTTGAATTTAAATTTGATGATTCATGCTTGAAAGCATTTGAAGAGTTGAAAAAAAGACTTATGTTTGTACCTATCATGATAGCTCTTGATTAGAGTTTGCCTTTCATTATGATGTGCTGCTACTGACTTTACTGTGGTGCTATGCTCGCTAAAGGAAAGAAAAAGTGCTTCACCTAATTTATTATGCTAGCAAAACACTTGATGATGCTCAAGAAAAACTACACCACGATTAAGAAAGAGCTACTTGCAGTGGTGTTGCTTTACCAAGTTTAGATCATATCTTGTGGGTACTAAAGTGACAGTTTACACCAAACCATTCAGCTTTGAAATACCTATTTAGTAAGAAGAAATATAAGGTAAGGTTAATTCAATGGGCACTACTTCTACAAGAATTTGACTTAAAATTGTTGATAGAAAAGGTACTGAGAATCAAGAAGCAGACTATCTTTCTAGGTTGAGTACTGATACTCAACTTAAATCTAATATTATTATTAATGAAGCTTTTCTTGATGAACAACTCTTTAAGGTTGACAATATTCAACACCGTGGTATACAGACATTGTCAACTTTCTTGTTTGTGGCATCTTGCCCTTTGATTTGAAGTTTCATTAAAAGAAGAAGTTTCCCATGATGCTAAGTTGTATTTTTATGAAGAACCCTATTTGTTTTGCCAATGTGCCGACCAAATATTAGAAATGTGTTCCTGAGTGTGAGCAACAAGAAATTCTAAGGTGTTACCATTATTCTAACTATAGAGGTCACTTCGAGGGTGACAAGATAGCATCTAAAATCTTACAAAGTGGTTTCTATGGCCCTCTTTATTCAAGGATGCATATGATATAGTGTTAAAGTGTGATAGGTGCCAAAGGATGGGTAACATCTCTAAAAGGAATGAAATGCCACTCAACCCATACTTGAAGTAACAATTGTTTGACGTGTGGGGCATAAACTTCATGGGACCATTTTCCATGTCTTTCAACAATCATATATCCTTGTTGCTATAGACTATGTCTCAAAATGGGTCAAAGCGACAGCATTTCCTCCTACTAATGATGCTAAAGTGGTGCTCAAGTTCTTGAAGAAGCATATTTTCACACCCGCTTTGGAGCACCAAGAGTCATATGAGTGATGGTAGTACTTATTTTGCAACAATTAGTTTCATCTCTCTTGAAGAAATATGTTGTCAAGCACAAGGTGCACTTGCCTACCATCCTCAAACTAATGGGAAAGCAAGATTTCTAATTGAAAAATGAAGAAGAATACTTGAGAAGACAGTAGGAGTGGCAAAAAAGATTGGTCAACCAAACTTGATGATGCATTATGGGCTTATCGAACGGCTTACAAAACTCCTATCGGCATGTCTCCATATCGGTTTAGTTTTTAGGAAAGTTGTTATCTAACATAGAGTTAGAACATGGTACTTATTGGGTTATCTAAAGCTCAACTTAATTTTACGGCCATCAATGAAAAGAGACTTTTCCAACTAAATGAACTTGGTGAATTTGGTTTAATGCCTATGAGAATGCTAGGCAATATAAGGAGAAGACAAAGAGATGGCATAATAAGAAAAATTTTATGCAAAGCATTTAAGTCAGGCTAAAAAGTACTCTTATACAACTCTAGATTGAGATTATTTCCTGGTAAAATCAAGTCTGATGGTCGGACTGTTCAATATGGTCTAAGCATTCCCTCATGGTACTTTGAGCTAGAAAGCAGTGAAGGAGAAAGATTTAAAGTCAATAG